>NC_064617.1:67699699-68002730 GCF_023898315.1 Schistocerca nitens
ATATACGTTTTATGTCTCGCTGAATCTTTCTGAGCTTTCTACTCTGGGTTTCATCCAGCTCTCGGTTATGAGAATAAATGGAGTAAGTTCAGGAAGTTTGCTGCGAATACTTCGATAATTTACTGTTAATTTTGGCATTCGAAGTGTCTCTACGTTGTACGGTATTTGATTTCGCTCTCTGCGTCTCGATTGGTGAGCGTTATCAAAGGACGTCAAACTACCGCCCAATTTAAAAAAAACCACATTGCGTACTCCACTAGTACTCTGCTAACAGAGTACCGCTTCTTTTGTATAGTGCACCCCTGACCTGTTAATGGGAGTCCTACAAATCTCCACTCAATAACGCAGATCCAGAAATCTGCAGCTATTGCCATCACAGAATCAACTGAGCCTCTGTTTGGGACCCTCCACTTGGCCACAAACCAAAGATTCGCAATCGACTCTGGGTACGACGCTGCAAATTAAAGAGCTCTGCTTGCACCCCATAACTGGTAATGGGTATAACAAAATGATCATTCGGAGGTAATGGAGGATCATAACAATTGTAAAAGACAAAATTTTCCTTACGTGTCATAACAGTGACTTTTGATCACCATTCAAAGAACAGAAACGTTACTCCTACAGAGTATTTCACACAGCTACAAAATTTTCTATCCCCTTCAAGTGGCCAACGATGATGACATATTTACATAATACTTATAGGGGAGAATAAAATGGGTTCAAACCGTTCATACAACATTCCGAATTTAACTAAGTGCACTTAATCTGATAAACGACAGGACAGCTTGTGATCATCATCGTTCCAAGGAACTAGTTTCATCTCTTCTTCACAAGCTCTCTTTTCCTTCAACACCCTTCAACGCTATCCTTCACAGTCTGCCCAGTTCAAAAATTTGCGTACTACACCCTCTCACATTGCACTCAACCTCCTACAGACAGACTTCCAAGCAGTTAAATCAAGTAAGTGTTCAATTAATGAGACACAACAAAAATAGATGTGAAATCGCATACAGATCCATTGCAACAACATCAGGATTGGAGAAGTGAAATTTTATAAGTACCAAACACTGCATAACATGATAACCTCTGTCACGCCAAATGGTCCTGTGCCTTATCTGAAAAGGATGAAGAACACTGTTACATGTACAACTCCTTCAACCATTACTTCTTTGGTACTTCCTTTACAAAAGAAATGACCATTGTTCTTGTCAAATGCATTTAAATGAATACAACATTCACATCAAGGAAAAACCATATATCTAAATACACAGATATCTTTAATTCTATTATGTGCAGGATATTATTTTGGTTAACTGACACCTTTGATACGTTTTACTGTTTTCCTGTTGGTATAGAACCATTCCAAACTTTCCACTAAGTTCTCTTGATAAAATGTTTTTTTTTCAGCGCTTTCTGGTAGCCTTTGCTCGTTGAAGGTTCCATGCTGTATTCAGCAATCAATACGACATACACAGAAAATAGATCTATTCAATTAATGCACTCAAGGCGATAATTGATCTGTAATCATACTATATAGTGAAAACTTACTGGCATAAGCATTGATATTTACAACAACCATATCTCAAATTATCTATGTCATTTTAACTTAAGAAATGCCCTGACACTGAATACGTGATGTGCTACTCAAGACCTCTAGGTCCTAAGTGTCACCACTTCTGTAGCATTCTGCTGCACCACTCATCTTACCTGGAATGGTCCCACATAGGCCGGGAAGAACTTGTGAATTACTGAATGTCTTTTGCTGGGTAGCTTGTAGGACTTCACCAGAAACTTTTTGACCCATGACGAATGATCTCACTGCCCTCTTATCATACCTCTGATGCTTATCAGCAGCCTTCCTAATTTTAGTCAAAGCCAGTTTTACCACATAAATGTGCTGCAGTTTTGTTAAGGCTGGAAGTGGGACGACCTCTCTAACTTTGTCTGGTGGAAAGTGATTATACAGCACAAAAACTAGCAGTGATGACATAGAAACATTTGGTATCACTTATGATTTTTTAAACTTTTGAACCTATGAGTCCCAAGATCGATGACATGATGACAGTAGAATCGACACAACCTTCCAAGCTCTTTCATAGCCCGCCCTTATGGGTCTGAAGTGGAATGATATTACAAAATGTAAATTGTTCTCTTTATTTGAAACGACTTTCTCAATGTGATCAACTGTGGTAATAAAATGTTTACGAAAAGTATAAATGACAGACATACTGGCGGCTCTCTTTAATGGTGTGAGTGACACATGCTTTATCTTCAATTCTACATCTGCAAATGGTTCTTGGCAATGGACCGAATAAATCTACTGCAGCATGTTTCCTTAACTTCGAAGGAATGATTGGTAACAGTGGAGATCAATAAGACACCATTAGTGGTGGCTTTCTAACGAGGTTTGCATCAAGCTAACACTTTACAGATTATTTTCTCCTTGTGAATGAATTAACATATGTCACAAAGCTTATTATAACATTTTTTGGTCCGAAAGGGCATAACTCAAATGAGTACGACAAATCAGCTTGTTAACCAACTCTTCTGTAACGCACGCAACCCAGGATGTAATATTACCTAATTGCAGCGTTGGAGTGGTCCTTCCACTTAATGTTCACCTCCTTCCATGTAGGATTCTTATCCTGTTCAGCCCCAATATCTACAGAAATTTTCGAAGGCACCTTTTAAATACAAGACACTGGAATTTTACTTCTTGGTTCATTATTAAACCCTAGAGGAGATCTTGAAAGACCATCAGCAGTCATATTATCATAACCAGAATTGTAAAGAACAGTGAAATTAAATTTTTATAAATACAGCAAAGAAAAGTCAGCGATAGCAGAGCATAGCTTCGAGGAAGACCACATCTTTATCGAGAACACCCATGTGGTTTGCAAAGCAACTAGCTATTGGGACAGTGTCATAAAGGAATCCACTGAAATATAGATTCATGACATTCTTGTTAAGAGATATGGAGGATATCAATTAAGTGCAGCATGGAATCTGGTGTTAGTGGTAATATGACAACAGCAAGACCAAACTGTCCAACCTGCAAGATGCAGCCGGAATAACCACAAAGAGTTGCAAATAGAGTACTGAACACCCCCACCACTGCTGTCCCAGCCCCTGCAGCCCCAGTCTCTACTTGTTGGCTGGACAGTACATGGGCACCCATAGCCAGGTGGAGGGGGTGCTCCACTAGATTCAATATCGCAGCATATACATGTCTCGACATTTTGCCATAAGATGACACCTAACGAAACATCGTGGTATGTTAACACTGCCACCTGGCTAGAAAAGTGAGAGCTTTCTTCCAACAGTATACCCCAGAATAGCCTATATTCGCATATAAATGGCTTGAACTCTTTCCTTTAACTGGACATTCATCAAATATAAACTTTAATATAGACTCATTTTTTCTCAAACTTACTTCACCACAACCAAAGTCCGCCACTGCTTGGTGCATCGACAAAAAATCTACTCACAAAATTGCATCAATGACCAAGCTTAACATAGTCAAAAAATTCATATGAAACTTTTAATCCTGACATAGAAACTCAGTACCCCTGATTTCCTGTATTTGGCACACACAACAAAGCAATTCCATTCACATCTCTTCTCAGTACTAGACTCACCAACAACTTTACACTTCCCTATTTCTCATTCAATAGCAAAGCCTTCACATGTTCAAAATCCAGCACATTCAGTGCTCAATACTCTCATCTACCCTTTCTGCAGCACCTTTGTTAATTCTGAAAGCAATTGTCATTTCATTGGTAGCGGGTTCTCCTTGCACATTGTTCCATGGATCAGCTAATCAAATCTCAATTATTCAGTATCTACTTTCCCATCTACTATTGTCACTGTTACCTCTACCACCGTGACTGTGACCAAACTTCCTACTATTCCAGTTACTTCTTCGTTTCCTGAAATTACTACTTTCTTTGAAATCTGAGAAATCCTCCGTTTGCTTCCACCTGTCAGTGCTATGTATATACCATCACAAATCATGTCACCCAAGATAATAATTTCTGTTTCTCTCTGGACTGGCATCCGGATATGCATGATTATTCTCTTCTGCACTGTCTTACTCTAACTTTTGAAGTAGATTCTCTAGGCATACCAGCTCATCTTTACAATGCCCAGCAAGAATAATCTATCGTAAATGAGAATCAAGTTTCATTATGAATCGAATCTACTCAACAGGTATGTACAAATATTAAAAGAACCGTTTTTCACCCACACATCTTCAAAGAAATGTGCAGGATTTGTTAAAAGTATTCCATTTTTTACTTGAACTAGAGCTGCTTCTGACCAGTTTCCACACAAGGACAAATGTCGAAACTCTTTTTACTAGTCACAGTGTAAGTAGGCTGTTTAGGTTTTTTTTATTGGTAACGCCACCTCAGTATGAAAATCACCGGCTGTGCCGTGTGCAGTCTGTGGCTGCTTTTCATTGTTGTAATACTCGCCATTGTAGTGTTAGGCAGCTGGCTGTGAACAGCGCGTAGCGTTGGGCAGTTGGAGGTGAGCCCCCAGCAGTGGTGGATGTGGGGAGAGAGATGGCGGAGTTTTGGAAGTTGTCATGAACTGCTCTATATATATATATATATATATATATGATGATATAAAGGTAAATACATTCTTTGTTCTCTATTAATATCTTTCATTTGCTAACTATCCCTATCAGTAGTTAGTGCCTTCCATAGTTTGAATCTTTTATTTAGCTGGCAGTAGTGGCGCTCGCTGTATTGCAGTAGCTTGAGCAGCGAAGATTTTTGTGAGGTGAGTGATTTGCGAAAGGTATAGTTTAATGTTAGTCAGGGCCATTCTCTTGTAGAGATTATTGAAAGTCAGATTGCGTTGCGCTAACAAAATATTGTGTGTTGAAAGTCAGATCGCGTTGCGCTAAAAAAATATTGTGTGTCAGGTTAAGCACAGTCGTGTATATTGTTCAAAAGGGGACGTTTCATATGTCGACCCTTAGCCGAGGATACCTCACTGGAATCTTCTGATTTTTTCCTTGTAGTTTGTGTAATTAGTGTAGATTTTGTTTATTGCTAGCGCGTAATTATAGAGAGAATTTCCTTTGTAGTTGTAGTTTTTCATTGTTGTACAGTAAAACAGTTGTGGCATGCATGTAGATTTGCAGCAAGTATTTCGCAGCTGCGCTTGCAATTAACTAGATATTATTTTTAGTGCTATGTTAATGTGTTTTCTTATTTTTGCTCTTCAAATTGTGTTTTTCTGTGTTGTCGTGTGAAATACTGTGACAATAATGGCGTGTGAAAAACGTAACACTAGGCTCCAAAGCAAACTGAGAAATAATAGTGACGACGAGCATAGCTTGCCAGCACCACTGTGTAATGAATTAACAGATGTTCAAAGTAATAATTTGGTAGCTGTGCATAGGGAAATGGAGCGGGCTGCAAACAATGGTGTAGACAGCGAAACAATTAGAGAACAGGGAAGCATTATCGATCGATCGGTCGGCGACAGCTCGCCTCAGGAATCCGAAACGACAGGAAACAATCTCGCAAATGCTGTGAATTCAGGATTTGGGTCCTCACCGTTTTCTCAAATGAGTCAAGACACACTTTCTGCTTGTCAAAATGTGAATGTTTCCGGTGCAAATTCACTGCCGAAAAGCACTGAGGAACATGTTCCAGACACCAGTGCATTGTTATTACAATTAATACAACAAATGGGACAAACACAACAAAAGCTTCAAAAGTTAGACACAACGCTCGAACAAAATCAGAAACAAATGGGACAAAATCTTCAAAAATTAGACACAATCGAACAAAATCAGAAACAAATGGAACAAAATCAGAAACAAATGGAACAAAATCAGAGTCAAACACAGCAACAGCTTCAAAAGTTAGACTCATTGGAGCAAACTCTTGAACAAACACGTGAGGATTTAACTAATGAGTTACATCACATTGAATCGAAATGTCAAAAAGTCTGTAACGACGTAAAAACACAAATTTGTGAGCATTTCCAACCTATTTTTTCGCGGCATGAAAATGCACTACAGAATCACGAAGTAGCCATAAAAGAACTGCAAACTACTGTTCATGAAAATCATGAGACCTTGCAAGCTAAATTTGACTCAGTTGCATCTACCGATTCGGTTACGCAACTTGCAAAAACCCAGGAAAACTTAAAAGACACAGTAGAAAGACACATGGAGGAAATTAGTACATTATCAGAGAAAGTAGTTGAACTTTCGGATCAGCTAAATAATTTATCTACGAAGGTAGATGATAATCTGAATGACACAAAACCGGTAGTCTTTAATGACACAGAAGAGTGCGAACAAATTAGGAAATTCAAACAAAATCAAAATCAAATTAATACGCAACACCAAAGAGAAATCCGCGAAGTACAAGATCAGCTGACACAAGTAATACAAGAATTACATATTTCAGAGGACAGTCGCGCTCCAGTACGGGAAGAGGGACATAGAAATACGGAACAACCACAAAATAATAACACAGGACACTTCGGAAATTATGACAGAAATTGGCAAGGCACACCGAATTTTGAGATGGAACCGCCGAAACGACGTAATAATGACCGATATGCTACTCGCCGACGCGATGATTTTGACTATAAGCTGTTCATTACTACACGTAAATTCAAAGCATTTAAGAATTCTGGCAACGACATTCATCCACAAGCATGGCTCCATCAATTCTCTCATTGTTTTCCTCCCAACTGGTCGTTAGAACACAGACTAGAATTTATGTGTGGCTACTTAGAGAATGAACCAGCCGTAAGAATGCGATCGGTCATTCACGATTGCCACAGTGAAGGAGAGTTTTACCATGCCTTCCTCTCAGCATATTGGTCTCAAGCCACACAAGACCGAGTAAAACATAGCATCATAATGATGAAACGTTTCGAACAATCTGAATTCTCCAGTCTTATGAAATATTTTGAAGACATGTTGCATAAGAATCAGTATCTTTCAAACCCATACAGCCCTTCAGAACTCATCCGCATTTGCTTAATGAAATTACCTGAACATTTACGGCATATTATTTTAGCAGGACGTTGTAAAGACGACATTGAAGCTTTTCAGGGACTGTTACAAGAACTGGAAATTGACACTGACAGTCGCGGGATGCGAAAACAGGAAAACAATCACTACAGGTCACATCCGTCACAATTCCGTGACGACAGAAATAATAAATGGACACGACAAGGCTACTCTCACAACACAAATCGTGACCAAAACAGACACCACCCTTATGACAACCGTTGGCAGAATAATAGTTACAGAGAAAGATCGCATTTCCGTAGTAATGACTATGACAGAGACAATCATAGAAACAGACAATATAGGAACCAAAACAATTATTATTATCAAGGGTGGCAGAATGACTTCAGACGCGACGGTTCGGCGCGCAGTTGCGATTCCGGGAGAGATTCTCCACCACATGACCGACATACAAGAAACTATGTAAACTACCGACATAACGACAGACCTGAATTGCATCAGAACTGGCGAGATTCTAACAGAGCTGGGCCCTCTCGGCAAGGCGAATTTGTGGAGGTCCGGTCTCCGAATCCCATTAGCGACGCGCGCCAGTGGAGAGACAGACAATGACCCGCACCGCAGGCAGACACCTGCGCCGGCTGGCTCCGAGAAAAATAACATAGCGCTAACCTTGAGAAAAAAATTCCAGTATTCTTTACCGACGTATACTACTTGACAATTGCGTTAAAGTTGAAACTCTGCATACTAGGAAGAGCAAAGGTTTACACCACATTTCACACGTAAAACCGTTTATTGAGAGATAATGTGCTTTTTTAACTTGAGATTTTAATGCAACATTTTGGTTTACTTGCAAATACATTCTGAAATTAAAGTGCTTTCTCAGAGATACCAGGTGACACAGTGGTTAGTTTATTTGACAGCTACACGGCTATTATATCACGACGCTACTAATGTGTGACACAATTCACCTTGTTGCTTTTGCGGTGTATCTGTTTTATATCTGCACAGTTTTTCTGAATTCTTCTGGAAAGTAAAACATGTTTTAGTAGTAACTTTTGTGGTATAGCAACAATGAGGCAGCCTTTTCCGTAGCACAACAATACGTTACAGCACAATACTTTCTTCATCACAACAATAAGCGTAATAACTAAGATATCTATACGCAAAGCATTTCACTTTTGTGTATCATCAGGTAAGTACATTGACTTCTGCAGAACTTAGCTTTCGGAGGACGATAACTACGACACTTCCACAGAGATTATCTTACAACATGACGCACAGTTTAGCGCTACAGGACACGTATTTGAGTGATTAATTTTGTACTTCAAACATTTATTTTTTAAGATTTTTAAATTGCAAAGAAAGTTTTCCGTCATACATTTCATTCCATTGCTGTAATTTGTAACACCTGAGGGTATAATTACATTTATCCTCAGGGGGGTACACGCTTACTTTGTGTACCATGTGTGTGGCAACCACAAGGAACCCTAGCTAATATGGTATTTGCTTATACAACTTTACACATCGGTACCATATTTCTCCAACACATAAATTACACAGCTATCTGATCATGTAACTGAGAGATAAACATTTTTTTTACTACATCAGTGACACATGTTTACGCAATTACACAGTTGGGTAACTTCACACTTATGAAATTGTATTTTGTCTGTACTTTGTAAACTGTTCATATTTTTTCGGAACCATTGTGATACAATGTGAGCTTTGAATGATGTGTTTGGTATGGAATCATGATTTTAAAGTACGTTTGAGGCAGATGACACTTTTGAAATGAGCAGAGAATTTTTTTTAGGTTTTGAAACTATTGGAGGAAGCTACGACGATTTTGAGATTTGACTGAGGTGTTATGATGTTATTTTTTACGACGACGATGTGTATTATGCTGTTGAGGTATGTTTATGATTAATAAGCTAATGTTATATGAAGAATTTGATTATGCTATGTATCTAATGATGAAGTATTGAAGAAGCGTCGACGAATTTATATATGTGTAATAAGGTAAGGAATAATGAATAGTGATTAGGGCACTCTGATTTGTGGAAAAGGTTGTTGGAAACCAAGATCGTACTTTAAGAGTTATGAAATGTGTGTAAATGCGTGAATGTATCACAATGCCGACGAAAATTTTTTTGGACACTGTTATATCAATAAGATTTTGTTTCTACAGATTGGTAACGCAAATTCTCACCCTGTGAATTTTTGTAATATAAGACTGCCATTGTAGTGAAAACTGCTGTCGTAAATATTTCCGTACGAAAGTTAAGTGACCACCTGCACGTAATGCGTCGCGGGCACACAGCTGAGTCAGACGCCTGAAAAAAAAAAAAAAATGGGGCCATTATTGCGAGCCCCTTTTTCAGCGGCACAGGTAAAAAAAAAAAGGGAGGCCATTACCCTTCCTTTGTAGAGAGCATCGCAAAAACGACAGGGTCGAACTTGAAAACGATGAGAAACATTTCACGGCTATTGTCGTGCTAATTGAGAGAAATGCCATATGGCTAGTGAATGACGTTTCACGCCTTGCTTTGCCCATTTTGTTTAATATCTAGTTTCTAGCTGCACTGCAGCATTGGTAAAAATAAAATTTTATAGATGTATTAATGTAAATATTTTCTGTCTACAGATCGAGTAAATAAAAAAAAAACGAAGGAGCATAAAAAAAAAAAAAATATTTCACTTCACAGGAATTGCATACGGAATTTTCTTTTCAACTACTGGGTAATTTTTTTGTAGAATTAGTTTTTGTGGTGCACCACTTTAATTACATAGACATTAAGATGTGATTATACATTTCCCTTATCTGCATTGTTGTCTTTACTGTAATATTTTTCTGCTTGAGCGTTGTCATGTTTAGATATAATTTATTGCTTTTGCTTCTGCTGTTTGCCAGGCATAATGTTACTGAATTTGACTTTGTATTACGCTGTTAAGCCAGTTTTACTAATGATTATTTTATTGTTTGCTGCGCATTGCCTCATATTAGTTGTAATGTTGAATTGCTTGGTAATTTTGATTTACTGTAGCTTGCTTTGCCAGTTTGAAATTTTTGTCATTGATGTTGATTGTTTTATGTGATGCTGCATTGCCTCGTCCCTTGGTATATATATCTGAGCTCAGTAGATTTAAGTTAGCTTAAGAGGGGGTAGACTATATAAGAAACTAACTATGATGAATTGGAAGCAATGCATTGACAAGGTATATAAAAAAAAGATTTGGGCCTAAATGAGTATTGTACAATGAGCCATATTTATTTTGAAAGACTTATGGTTGGAATACAGAAAAGAGGTACAGATAGGACTTTTTGGGAATAATGATGAACACAGGGAGATCTCCAAGAACAAAAAAGGTTTTGTTCGCACAATACTGCAGTACCAAAAGTTACACTGAAAACGAACCCTATCCATTCCTTTTGTGTCAGCCCTCTATGTGTTTGTGTACCCTTGTGTATTTGTGTTTTTCCTGTCTTTATGTGTTTAGCTGATTAGAGCTATGTTGTAGAATTTTTCTAATACTATGTTATTTACTTGGTAAATTCTGTTTTGTTGCTCATATGTGGAGGTGATGTTTCAAAAGTTATTCTGATCTTTATGTAAGTACTTATGTCATTATTTTTGTAACACTGATGTATATGTTTATTTCTATTCTTTTGTAAAGCCCCTATTACTACGAATGTTATCTCTGCTATTATGTTTTTAATGATGTTTTCTGTACCCTTGTAATTGTATTCTTATGTTATAAAATTGTAATTGACACCAGGTCATCAAATTAAGTAACTTGTAAGTTACATTTCACTGCACACGTTTCTGTTGGTCATAGTATATGGACAATATGTGAGAAGTAGGGAGTGATAGTGTTTGCATGTGATTTAATGATTCAGCAAGGGACTGGATAACAGCATTGCTGGTTCTGAGGACAATTCCAAAAACTTTGTGAGTGCACAAGTGGTGGTTATGGACTTGCTACATTATCCGCAAGACTCTTCGATGGTGATTGTGCACCTGCACAGTCACAACAGATGGTTGCTGGCCATCTCTACAAGGACTACAGTGGGTCTGCACCTCTGGTGGCCCACCAGTACAGTCACTTCTACAAGGACTACAGTGGGTCTGCACCTCTGGTGGCCCACCAATACCATTATTTCTACAAGGACTACAGTGGGTCTACATCTTCGATGATCCATCAATACCATTATTTCTACAAGGACTGCAGTGGGTCTGCGCCTCTGGTGGCCCACCAATACCATAATCTCTACCAGGACTACAGTGGGTCTGCTCTGTGATGACCTACCAAACGATATTCTTCAAAACTTCGATAGACTACGCTGTGGGTTTGCTCTGTTGTGGCCCATTACGTGTCAGCATGTCAAGAGTCAGCACTGTCTTTCCGTTGAAGGACAACGATACTTCTTCAAGACTGCATGGAAATCCACTACGTCTATGTGCATTTTCTTTTACTGCTCAGACTTTGAGAAAAACACTGCAATGTGATGAATGATCAGGACTGTCTTTATGGACTGTGAGAAAATTTTAGCTTTTGACCAACATTGTATCAATAAGTGTGTGCATTTGATTTCTTAGTTATTGTAATTATGAAAAATTTTTTCAAATCTGTATTGGGCACTGCCCAACCCAATTTGTAAAATTTTTTGTGGGGAGCATGGGGGCTATGTAAGTAGGCTGTTTAGGTTTTTTTATTGGTAACGCCACCTCAGTATGAAAATCACCGGCTGTGCCGTGTGCAGTCTGTGGCTGCTTTTCATTGTTGTAATACTCGCCATTGTAGTGTTAGGCAGCTGGCTGTGAACAGCGCGTAGCGTTGGGCAGTTGGAGGTGAGCCCCCAGCAGTGGTGGATGTGGGGAGAGAGATGGCGGAGTTTTGGAAGTTGTCATGAACTGCTCTATATATATATATATATATATGATGATATAAAGGTAAATACATTCTTTGTTCTCTATTAATATCTTTCATTTGCTAACTATCCCTATCAGTAGTTAGTGCCTTCCATAGTTTGAATCTTTTATTTAGCTGGCAGTAGTGGCGCTCGCTGTATTGCAGTAGCTTGAGCAGCGAAGATTTTTGTGAGGTGAGTGATTTGCGAAAGGTATAGTTTAATGTTAGTCAGGGCCATTCTCTTGTAGAGATTATTGAAAGTCAGATTGCGTTGCGCTAACAAAATATTGTGTGTTGAAAGTCAGATCGCGTTGCGCTAAAAAAATATTGTGTGTCAGGTTAAGCACAGTCGTGTATAATTTTTCAAAAGGGGACGTTTCAACAGTTACCAGCTAATGTACACATGTGCATAGTAGATGCACCTTGCAAGTAACCACTCACAGACTTGATTTTGTTAGTCGCAGGCCAAGTGGGAGGAAGTGAAAAATCAAACTGTTCTAACCAATCAAGAGGATGAATACTATTTGACTTGTTTCTAAGCAATTGAAATTTACAAATTGACAGGAAATGATTGTAATCAAACCCAGGCACCGTTGCACAGTGTCCAGCTTCATGATTATACTTTCTACTCCACTGAATATGTCTCCTCTCATAATGACGTTCAGGAAGAGGCTTATTTTCATGACCGAAATAAACTTCTTCATGAGGCACAGGACTTCTATAATAGCAGTGACTCATAGATACACCTTCAGCAAATTTCCCTTCAATTTTAGACACTCTTTCTTGTAATTCCTGAACCAGCTCTCTCCTTTTCCTGTTAATTTTCATTTGACCTCCATTAAATCTTAGTAGTGACCTCACTTCTTTCAAATTAGCAACACTAAATTGCACTATGCTATTTGAACTTTGCTCAGCATTAGCAGATAACTGAGATACAGTAGTAGAGAGTTCATCAACCTTCTGAACAGATTTTTGCACCTTCTGTCCATTCTATGAAATCAGTTTTCCTGAATAAACCTTATATCTTCAACCCCTTGATCGAGACCCTATGACACTTCACTATAATTTGACTCCTGGTCCCGTATTCGAGTCACTAACTCCTGACTTGAAAGAGCATCCAGCCTCTCTTGACAAATTTGCCTTATCCCACGCACTTTTCTCTCTCAAAAACATGTAATTCTCCCTGTAATGTGCTCATCTGTAACCTCTTTCAGTTCAATTTGTCAGTTTATAGCATCAACTCAGTCCTCCATAGCAGAAATCATCTCACCATAAGCTACAAGTAATTCTCCTCTCATATGATTTGTAAGTGCATTAAACCTACCTGAAATATCTTCGTCATTGGACTCCAATTTTTGTTACAAATTTGGATCTGAGCTTTTAATGCTCTAGCTTCAGTTTTTTTCCGCTATAGCTGCTGCCACATTTATAAAACTCTGATCAAAGTATTTTTTGGAACCGAGCTAAAATTTTGCTGTACAACTTGAACATGGGAGACACAAGGAACAGCACAATAAGTTGATAAAACATGACAACTACTGGTCGTCTTACGTGGCAATAGCACCTAAGAATCAGCTGCACCTCCATTCACATAATCATCGCTAACATCCTATGTCACAAAACCAGCATCACTAACCTCAATACTGTCTAGGTGACACTCCCACATCCCACTTGAATTACCAGCATGTATTTGTTACCCTGAGTAGCCACAGAAAACATAGCATCAGCTAGAACCAGGCGCACCATCAACCTACACTCCTCACCTCTATCTAAGATTATTCACAGTCAGCTGCTTCTGATTTCTATTTGATTCCATACAATTTTCTCCATTTTAAAACGAATGTTAAAAGACCTATCATAATAATTAACCTTCCTCAGAATTTTACTCTAACCAGCACATGTTCAATGATCACAAATCAAACAGCTAATAATGAAGGGTTATGTCCCGCAGTGCTACTAAATATTTTATATAGCACCACAAGATAAACAATGTAAGATAGCATGGTTAACATTCCTCCTCATATAACTAACACTACATTCAAAACCCAAGAATGAATCAAGACCACAATCAAAAGAAAAAAATGTTCCAAGTTATCTGCAGATATACATAAAAATGAGATAATCAGTTCACAGAATATTAAGATTAATTATAAGAAATAGGTAATGATTACACAGGCATGAAATGTTTCAAATATCAACAGTCCCAGTTTAACACTCCACCAGATCTGCACATATCACAAAAAATTTAAACTGTAGACCCACTTTTCATGAATAAATGTATTTATAAAAACTATGAAAAGTGTGTAAATTATTAAGATTTTATTTAACACTCTTAACACACCTGAAAATCATTCTACACTTAACTATACTCGAAGTCATACTTAGATATACTATGTGTCATGGAGTAGTTGGAAGAAATTGTCACTTTTCACTCCAAGCTAACATTTCTCGCCATAAGTAGAATCGCTGAATAACTAAGAAAATTCATTCCAAACGTTCCACTGTAACTATATTACTTGTTGGAACTCATAAAAGGGGCTCCAATAATGAATCACATTTAACATATTAGTTACTAATTGGCAAAATGTAAACAACAAATCAGCAAGAGTAGTCTACTGCACAAATACAGTTCAAATCAATTAATAATAACACTCTAAATTTAAGATTAAAGACAATAACATGCATTTCATACACAGCCATGTTGAATAAAGAAAACGTTGTACAGTGCCCCCTTCCGAGACCACTAACTGGTAGGAGATACAGGATATTCCATATCAAATCACCCAATAAAAAAAAAATTTTACACCCACCTCCTTAGATTTTCATGAAATTTGGCTCAAATGGTTCTAATACCATCCTTACAACACCTGAAATTTTTTTGCTGTATCTTTTATAGTTTTTTTATAAATTTTTAAAGTTTTTATGTTTTGCGTTTTCCGAACCTTCGGAAATGGTAAATTTAATTTGTATTCAAAACTTTAAAATTGCATATCTTAAAAACTCTTTTAGATAACATCGTGAATTTTTGCAGCAAGTTTATTTATTATACATATTTGAAGATAAAAATGATACTATTAAAATATATTAATATTTTCTATGAAAAAAATATGTATGTATTTTTTCTTTTTTTTTAATGGATGTTTTGTTTTATAAGAATTGCAATATCTAGGGTCTCAGACCTGATAGAATGCTCAAATTTGTTTTAATTTACTCTTAAACATATAGGCTACTTGATAAAACAAAAATAATGATCGCTTTTTAACATGTTTATTAATTATAGTAGATTACATTAGACTTATGTACAAAGATAGTGCACTTATGTATAACCCAACTGATTGCTTGAAACATTGAATTTTTTGAGTAATTTTGTCTTTTTAATAAACATTAATGCTGATTCAAAATGTTTTTCCACTTCATCCAAGAGCTTTCAGTTCTTTTGATACAGTCTTCTTTGAAGTAATACATTCTTCCAGAGCCGCTTGATTGAGGTGCGTGTACTACACAGACTATGTGCTCCAAAGGCACTATGCAAGAATCTTTTCTTTCAGGCCAATAAAATGATGCAGCTGGTCCTGAAGGATGTAGAAATAGAATTTCTGCATCTTCATCATCATTGAATATTGTTTTTACCAGTCCAAAGTACCAGTTACCATCATAATTTGCAGCCACATAGCTATTTATTGGTTGGTTCAACACGAACCCAATCAGAAGAATGGAAAGAAAAGGCTAAGGAGGGTTTTACACTATCTGTAGCCCTTCTAATTTCAAGGTTGTTTGTTGGAAGTGGTTTGAAGTTATGAAAACTTCTTGTTCCAGGAATGGTTCGGGCCGCTGAAAAACGTTTTTCTAGTTTTAAACGTAGCAAATCAGCTTCTTTTTTGTCAATAAAGTGAAAATGAATGTTTTCAATATTTTTTTCACAAAACTTGTACACATCGATTTCTGTCATTATTTGTTCTTCGTCTGAAAGCTGTAGACTGGCTTTCCTTAAAATTCTTTTAATAGTTCGTCCTAGGCCATCACAAATTGACTTCCCATGACTTGTTGCAAAAAAAGAGTGTTGGGCCTTCAAATTAAAGTCTCTCAAGTGTTCAGTCAAATTTTTAAAACTGTTTCTATTTTTGTACTGCCCAGCACAACCATCTGTAAAGTAGTGAACTGAGTCAATGTCAGTATGATGTAATGACAGCCACTTTGAAATTTCTTTTTGTACAAAATTAATAAAACCAGTGTCATGTTCTTGGTCATCACTAATAAAACAGTGGTTGGTAACAAAAACATTGTTTCCCTCATTTCTTAGAAAAACTCCAACTGGGTGTAGAGTACAAACACCTCTATTCCAGTGGTAACTTTGGATCTCATTTTGTATAACAAAGGAATAATTTTCACTGAAATCCATCAAAATAATTGCTGTTTTGGGTGGTGGGTCTTCTTTCAATCTTTTAAAGGCTGCTGATTGGGATTTTGCTATAAACGAGTGTGGGGTGAGCTTTTCCAATGACCTAACCAATAAAGAAATGTAGTCTTCAACGCTGATACACTGTTTGATCATTTCTGCCCTGTCTGTGTTAACCCACTGACTGATTACAATTTCTTCTTCTAAATGATAATCTTCACTTAGTTTTTCAGTTAAGTACTCAGTGCAGTATTTGCAGGACCGCTGTCACAATGATGTAGCATGCAGTTTTGGTTTTCTGTGTTGCACACAAGCATCTTAATTAGGTCTTTATAAGATTCTTCAATTTTCACAACATCCAGTAATAGTTTAACATTCTGTTGGATACTGCATACACATACAGTGTGTGTGCCTGCAGCACCAGCAAGGATACACCATTTAGGTCTCAAGAAACAAAATTTTGAAAATCGTACTTCTACCTTGGGATTCTCCCATTTGAAAGAATAATAGAGTTCTCTCAAGTTACACAAAATGAGTCTTTTTTGCATGTACACATTTTTTGAACACTTACTTTGTCTTTTGTTCCAGGTAGCGCTCTGGAACTTTCATCCTTTTCATAAAAATCTGTTACAAGTCTTACTGTATTTTCAGAAAGAGTTTTACCTTTTTTTGGACCAGGAGTTTCCAAAATACTCTTTTCAGATTGTAGTTTTCTAGCTTGTCGCACCATGTACTCACTTACATTAAATTCTTTCATCACTTTATTTCGACTCCAAGAATCTGGAGCCAAGGTCAGAATCTGGATTTTTCTAGACCTCCCAACGGATCAAATCTTCTCTTTCAGAAGAGAAATCATTACATCAAAATTCTTTGCTTTCTCAACCACAGTTGTATCTTCTTCGTCATCATCAGAACTTGGTGAATCATATTTTAATGCTTTTGAAACCGCCTTTTTTGCAGTCTTTTCAATACTGCTAACCTTCCTTTTAAAATAAGACCCTTTACTTTGTTCTGACAAGCCATGAAGCTTTATCGGTGTTAAACCTAAATTATCAAGAGCAATGTTTGTTTGTACGAGGGATTCAGTTCTGGATTCCAATGATTCTAATTCAACCATAACTTCATCATCTGTTTCACTTTCATTGACTTCAACTCTTAATTTTTCCTCACAAAAGTTACGGCATGTTGAGCAAATCTTTTGTCCGGGTTTTATGCTAATATTTTCTGTCAGTAATTGTTTAGAAAGATCCAAGCCTACACTTCTCAACGATTTTTTGATGGGCTTTTTGTGTTTTTTTAGTGGGTCTACACAGGTTGTTTGACTTTTCAAAAACATTTAAAAAGTAGTAGCTGTAGTGTGAACATATATTCTAATTGACACAGATTAATTCCAGATCGTAAGTGGATCAAATCTTTTTCTTCCTCACTCAATTCAGATACCGGTTGTAACTTTTTTGAAGGTGTGTAGGTTGTTTGGAAACAGATTTTTTAAATAACCCTACGCTACAGATTTGAATATCTGACATACTGATTTCACTTTTGGTCTGATTACTGTTCTGGTTACTTTTATAGGATTTTGGAAAAGAATCTCTCTAAACTAAGTAACAGTACTTACTGAAAGTTCGAATAAACTTAATAAAATACTATCCAAGCACTATTTAACACTGTAATAATTTTTTACTTCAAAATACAGGAGTAACAAAACAAAATCCAAGCATACATTGTTACTCTAAGAAGACAAAAACTTATTTTCGGTGTCTAAGTCACTTGGTACTTTCTATTTTTAAAATATAATAAATGTTATTTTAAAAATTAGGTAACTATTAAACAGGTTAAAAAGCCAACATAATTTTTCTTTTATCTAATAGCCTATACAATTAAGAGTATTTTATAAATAATTTGAGCTTTCTATCAGGTCTGAGACTCTAGATATTGCAGTTTTTGTAAAACTAAACATCCGTTCGCTAAAAAAAAAATAAAAACTTGTAATTTTTTTTCATTTGGAAGATTTTAATATATCTTTATGGTATTTTTTTTTAACATTTAGATATAATACACAAACTTATTCCAAAATTTCATAATGATATCTTGAGTATTCTTTAATATACAAATTTTTTTAGTTGTGAGGACACGTTTAAGTTACGATTTCCGACTACTGAAACAACGCCAAATCTAAAAACTTTAAAAATTTATAAAAACACTATAAGAGATAGAGCAAAAAAATTTTACAAGTGCTTTCAGGATGATAAAAGAAGTAATTGTACTAAGTTTCATCAAAATCTGACATGGTTGGTGTCAAGGCCTGGGTGGCTTGACATGGAATGACCCATACACTGTACGAATAGGCTCCAAGAGCACTGGAATACGTAGGTGAAAAGCAACGTCGGACAACGCAGCCCGCTTTCGTAATACTACAATATGCTGTACTGACAAGACTTGGCCTAACACAACGACGCCATGTAAGATCTGATATTCAGTTTCTTACGCTATACGAGGTGCGGCTAGAAAAAAACCGGACTGATGCTGGAAAAAACATTTATTTACAATTATTTACAATTTCATGTTATCTCCTTCAATGTACTCTCCTCCTCGGTCTCTACACCGCTCCATACGAATTTTCCACTGTTCATAGCAATGCTGCAGATCATTTTCGGTAAGTCCATACATTACTTCCGTCGCTTTTTCTTTTACTGCTTCAACAGTCTCAAATCTAGTTCCTTTGAAAGCTGACTTGACTTTAGGGAAAAGAAAAAAGTCACAGGAGGCCAAATCAGGTGAGTAGGGTGGATGATCTAAGATGGGAATGTTGTGTTTTGCCAAAAACGTCTTCACTGACAACGCACTGTGAGCTGGGGCATTGTCTTGGTGAAGGATCCATGACTTTTTTCTCCACAAATCGTTCCGTTTTCTCCGTACTCGCTCACGTAGGGTAGCCAGGACGCTAATGTAGTAATGCTGATTCACTGTTTGTCCCTCTGGTACCCAATCAATGTGCACAATCCCATTGATGTCAAAAAAAACAATCATCATTGCCTTGAATTTCGATTTTGACATCCGTGCTTTTTTTTGTCGTGGAGAACCAGGAGTTTTCCAATGCATCGATTGGCGTTTAGTTTCGGGATCGTAAGTAAAAAACCACGATTCATCGCAAGTAATAACATTTTGTAAGAAGGTGGGATCACTTTCAATGTTTTCCAGGATGTCTGAACAAATCATTCTTCGGCGTTCCTTCTGTTCAATTGTGAGACACTTTGGAACCATTTTTGAACACACTTTGTTCATGTTGAAACTTTCATGAAGAATCTGCCTAACACTTTCCTTGTCAACTCCTGTTAACTCAGACACTGCTCTGATTGTTAAACAGCGATCTTGTCGAACAAGTTTACCGATTTTTTCAATGTTTGCATCAGTTTTTGCTGACAATGGTCTGCCAGTGCGAGTGTCATCACTGGTGTCTTCGCGGCCATCTTTAAATCGTTTAAACCACTCAAACACTTGTGTTCGCGATAAACAATCATCGCCGTACACTTGTTGTAACATTACAAACGTTTCACTTGCAGATTTTCCTAGTTTGAAACAAAATTTGATGTTAACACGCTGTTCTTTCTGTACACTCAACATTTTCCGACGCACAGACAAAACGTCAACTACTTAAAACAGACGCCACGGGCAGACTGAGTGCAGGAGGCAGATGAAACTCGAGCAGTAGGTGGAGCGAGAGTCACGTGACAGGCCACGCGACTTTCAGCCTTATTGCATTCGTTTTATTGTTTCACCAGTACTAGTCCGGTTTTTTTCTAGCCACACCTCGTAATTCACGCTGCAGCTTGCTACGACATCACTTTTCTTACGCTATAATTGACACTACAGTTTGCTATGACACCACTGTGTCCAAAAGGATGGACACAGCAACACTTTTCGCGGTATAATGGGGTCAGTGATAGCTATCTGGATATTAATTACAACAACACATATGACTATCAGGGTTCACTAGGTTCGATAGATAAACTACCGTCATAGTCACCAGAAGGATACTAAATGCGAGAGTCTACAGGGAATAGGAATGATATATTTACTTTACCAATAACAGCAACCTACAGCGAAGCTTTCTCTGTGTACTCTGACAACACAACCAAACACTTTCTTAACAACAAAGGTACCAGAAACAACAGCTTTCCTATATAACTGATGAATACGTGATATAGATCGGTTGCCTCTTGTAGTTGCTCCCCTTTTAAAGCTTCAATGTACAATCGCTTATACAAACAATCAGTGTGAATGTTATATATTTTTATGTGAATGGGAGATTATGTTAACAAGGCAACGATATAATTTAATATTGGTTATCTTTCGTTGTCAAGGAAACCTTTATAAGTCGCGCTGCTACAACAATATCCTTGAGTCTTCTGAAATTTTGTCGTAATAAACTGTTTCGTCAATCTTAACATTTCAGAGTTAAATGGAGTGACTTTTCATTCATTATTAATCACTTTTCAATAAAATGTAGACTTTCGTTCTCTGTCGAAATAAAGATTAATTATCTTTCTTTTCGTTGCAAATTACCAATATGCCAGTCGTTTACTTTATTGGCCTTTGGATTTACTTTGATACGAAAAGATATGTTCGAGATATTAGTCTTCTTTGAAATAAACGTTTGAATACTTTTCTTGTAATAGTTTGAGGATAAACGACAAGTCTGGTACTGACTTTTTCAGTTTAAAACAGTTAATTCTTTATTTCCTGCCGTTAATTCATTTACAGGTACAAGTCAGCGTTTTACTTTACCAGTGCTGATTCTATTCAAAATACCACAAAGAGGAAAAGTAATGAAAAAAGTAAAATAAGAAACCTAAGTGTCACCGCCAATTTTCAACTATATGAACTTTAAATAATCAAACAAAGCTGAACCACTTCAGGGGTTGACTTGCGCGATACCCTAATATTTAAAACCCAAAACACAGAACTCAGTGATCTCTTTTAGAAAAATTAGCGTGTTCTCTAGTAAATGGTTCCTGATTTTTCGATTAGCATCAAATTCTCAATGAACTTCCGATTGATTCTAAATAAATAACTATTACGTAGGACGTCAGTTCTCTTTATTTAGGCTACACATTCGTACATCCAACGAGATTTCCGGAATTTACTATTTTACGACGCTCGCGCCGAAGTTACGCAATAAATCCTAACCAAATATCGCTAAGACACTATTCCTCAGTGCTTGCGTACACCTATACAATCACAATAACGCAATGCAACGCTATTATCTCTTAGAGCGTGCTTTAATCCTCAACCACAAAACAACTAAACGACTTAGCGTGAACACGTCTGTTCACATACACCATCCAACGGAAGATCTAAAAAAAAAGAAAAAAAGAAAAAACTGATCACGGTCCGTCTACAAACTCGTGGCTATTCAGCAGCACGATGCACCATCGATTAGAAATAAGAGAAACTAATTTCAAACTTAAGTAAATCTGAGTTTTTACTATACCTGGCGAGTCTACACTCGGCCAAAATCGACGAAATAATAAGGTTCTACACAAGCCGATAGTCTTTTCAAAATGTCTTTCTAAACTACGTAGAACTGCTTTGAACACACTTGAGCTCTATCCCCGTTGCAGACTAATTCACGTATAGTACGAGTGAGCTGATCTCATCACGGTCTTGAGATGATCTCTCTCGAGGTTCCTACTCGAACAATATTCGGATAGTCAACTCAAAATCTGAAAGGACAAGCCAAGAAACATTCTCTGTGAACAAACGTATCACGCCAATTCCCTCTTTAACAAGTGTTTCTTCTTTGCAGTCGCCGGCAGAGGTCTCCAGTGACCAGCTGCTCCAAAGTTGTCATCTTTGCCACACGCGCTTCAGCAGTCGGCTGGGCGTTGCAAACTCGCTCACTTGACACAGCTTTTCTTGGTGATTAGATGTCACATATCTACAACATTTGAACACAGAAAATTATGAGAAAACTTTAGAAACCTCTTAACAAATTCTTCATGCACACACAACACTGAAGTCAATAATAAGTTGAAGCGATACGAACAAGTGATGCGCTTTTTCGAGATGAAGTCATTTGGCGCATTACAACGCGCATGGAGAATACCAGTATAGAAACTTCAGTACACTTCCAAGCAGTAAAATCACTTCTCACTGCCACAAGTGAAAACCACAGAAAAAGAACATTCCAGTGTGCAATAAGCTAATAGTAGTCTCGTCTGGTTAGAAAGCATGCCCTAAATATTTGCGGTACTGCAGAGAAAGAAAATTAATCACAAAAACCATCAGAGTTCCCATATACCTATCCACAGAACAATATCACAGTAAATTCTAACAACAAACTTCAAGTGGCTCTTTGTTCAAAATTGTTTCTCTCTTAATACTCACTCATCAGTGCTATTTAACTTCACGAAGTAATAAAAGACCTCCACATACCTACAAAAACTCTAATCTACACTTAAACACATAATTCAGTGGCGAATTCTCTCTATAATATGACATAAGATGACGGAAAAAATTACAAGACCAAAAAATAATTAATGTAGAGTAATGAAATTTCGGGAATACAATTTTCGAGGTGACCTATTTAAATGATAAACCTTGCAAGATCTCAAGTTAATGTAAGCGCGAGATAAGTCATTGTAAATGTGAAATCACGGTATATTAACAACTTGCGCAACCGTCAAAATGTTTACTACAAGCAGACAAACATGCATGCCTTTTGTTGTAAAGGTGCTGGATGTAACTTTCTGGGATGGAGTTCCACGCCTGTGGCACTCGGTCGGTCAGTACAAGGAGTATTAATGACGCTGGAGTTTTTCGGTGATGTCCCATATGTGCTCAGTTGGAGACAGCTCTGGTGATCGAGCACGCAGAGGCAACAAGTCGACACTCCGTAAAGCATGTTGGGTTACAACAGCGGTATGTGGAGGAGCATTATGCTGTTGGAAAACACGATTCACGAATGGCAGCACAACGGATCGAATCACCAGACTGATACACTACTGGCCATTAAAATTGCTACACCACGAAGATGACGTGCTACAGACGCGAAATTTAACCGACAGGAAGAAGATGCTGTGATATGAAAATGATTAGCTTTTCAGAGCATTCACACAAGGTTGGCGCCGGTGGCGACACCTACAACGTGCTAACATGAGGAAAGTTTCCAACCGATTTCTCATACACAAACAGCAGTTGACCGGCGCTGCCAGGTGAAACGTTGTTGTGATGGCTCGTGTAAGGAGGAGAAATGCGTACCATCACGTTTCCGACTTTGATAAAGGTCGGATTGTAGTCTATCGCGATTGCGGTTTATCGTATCGCGACATTGCTACTCGCATTGGTCGAGATCCAATGTTAGCAGAATATGGAATCGGTAGGTACAGAAGGGTAATACGGAACGCCGTGCTGGATCCCAACGGCCTCGTATCGCTAGCAGTCGAGATGACAGGCATCTTGTCCGCATGGCTGTAACGGATCGTGCAGCCATGTCTCGATCCCTGAGTCAACAGATGGGGACGTTTGCAAGACAACAACCATCTGTACGAACAGTTCGACGACGTTTGCAGCAGCATGGACTATCGGCTCGGAGACCATGGCTGCGGTTACCCTTGACGCTGCATCACAGACAGGAGCGCCTGCGATGGTGTACTCAACGACGAAACTGGGTGCACGAATAGCTAAAAATCATTTTTTCGGATGAATCCAGGTTCTGTTTACAGCATCATGATGGTCGCATCCGTGTTTGGTGACATCACAGTGAACGCAGCTTGGAAGCGTGTATTCATCATCGCCATACTGACGTATCACCCAGCGTGATGGTATAGGGTGCCAAAGGTTACACGCCTCAGTCACCTCTTGTTCGCATTGACGGCACTTTGAACAGTGGACGTTACATTTCAGATGTGTTACGACCCGTGGCTCTACCCTTCATTTGATCACTGGGAAAGCCTACATTTCAGCAGGATAATGCACGACCGCATGTTGCAGGTCCTGTACGGGCCTTTCTTGATACAGGAAATGTTCGACTGCTGCTCTGGCCAGAACGTTCTCCAGACCACTCACCAATTGAAAACGTCTGATCAATGGTGGCCGAGCAACTGGCTCATCACAATACGTCAGTCACGACTCTTGATGAACTGTGGTATCGTATTGAAGCAGCATGGGCAGCTGTACCTGTACACGCCATTCAAGCTCGGTTTGACTCAGTCCAAGTGTATCAAGGCTGTTATTACAGCCAGAGGTGGTTGTTCTGGGTACTGATTTCTCAGTATCTATGCACCCAAATTGCGCGCAGATGTAATCACATGTCAGTTCTAGTATAATATATTTGTCCAATGAATACCCTTTTATCGTCTGCATTTCTTTTTGGTGTAGCAGCCTTCAACTGGGCTGCTTCTAACTGACACACGGCCGCCAGTGGCACGGAGGCAGAACCAGCTTTCGTCAGTGTTGTGTACATATTTCCACGTAGTCAGCGTGTACACAACTTTTCCACTAGAGCACGCCCCGGTAAGCACAACAGCGCAGGCGCAGCGCTCGTCTGTCTCCGCACTATGAGATGGCGCTGCCTTAGAGACGGACCAAATTCTGCTCCCGCTGATCCGCGTATTAATATGTAGCACAGCCAATGAGATTTCTGCTAACGTAGAACCTTTTCTCCTCGCGGATCACACTCGCGCAGTGATACATGAACGCGCGAGGTATTATAACGAGTGTGCAGACCTCCGATTAGTCAGTCTGCATTTGTCGGCACCAGTCTGTACCAGTCTGCATTTGTCTGTATCAGTCTATAGTTAAGTTTCAGTCTGCGCCTAATAAGATTACCATATTTCTGTACATAGCCATGAAGATAAATGAATAGACACTTTGTCAAGTATCAGAGATATGTGAGAATAAGATTAACGTACCAAGACCAAAGGAACTTCAGATTGTCAGTTGTAAACAGCATCCATAATGAAGTTATGTAATGTCTATGCTTTTTATTATTTTAATAAATGTGTGTGAAAATTAATCAAGTTGTGTTTAAAGTTGGTCACCATCAATCTGCTACTCTAAGCGTGCAAGTGGCATTTCTATCTTCTGACCTAACAGCAGAAGATAAACATGCCACAATAAGACCACGAGACACATTGCTGACACTCGCTTACTTCGTTAGAGCGACAAGTCAAATAATCTGATGGTGTGTGTACCAAAGGTCTTACTGTACACACACCACAGTCAGCCAACACACCAGACCTCCACCTTGCCCACCAACATCTCGCTTGGCCCTACTGAAGTCGCAAATGGCGGTGGTTTGGGGTCAGTGGAATGCAAGGTAAAGGGCGTCTGGCTCGGACCTGTCCTTGAACTAATCGATTTGTGCCAGTTCGTTGTCTCACTGTGGTGTCAACTGCTGCTCAAATTGCTGTTGCCGATTCAGTACGATGCGCAAGTGACATACGTCGAACACGATGGTCTTCCGTCTCGATAGTGCCTCGTGGCTATCCAGCGCCCAGTCTTCTTGCGACTGTACATTTTCGAGCCGACCACTGCCAGCAATCATCTACAGTGACTACAGTCCTGCCAAGTCTTTCTGCAGCATCGCAGAAGGAACATCCAGCTTCTCGTAGCCCTATTACACGACCTCGTACAAACTCAGTGAGGTGTTGATAATGGCGCCTTCGTCGCCTTCAAAGCATTCTTGACTACCTCCAACTCACCACGTCCTATCTCATAGGTAACTAACGCTCACGACTTTACAGATGCATTTGAAGTAAACCTGATTTACATCCTCATAGTGGCGCTACTATCTCCACTCTTATGCGACTGGCGTGAAATGTGAATAGGCATCACAGTTCGGATATGGAAACATGCCTACCAACTTTCGATTATGTCGCTGAGCTTCCTGGTGTTGCCGTTTCTTCCGTCAGTGTGGATTAAGTCTTAACTCAAATATAAACAGAATAACAAAGCAAAGAAATGTTTCAGTGCACTCCAAACGTTACAGCAGTTTACTAGCAAACCTGGCTTCAATAAACTCTTCCATATTTGAACAACAAATTCTTACAGGTAGCACAGGAAAAGACCGTAGATGTAAAGAACTATATTGTTTAATATGTGAAAAAGTGGGAACAAGAAACAACTTATAGACTTAGTAATTGTAAGAAAATAGATTTCATATATAAAAATTTGACTCCTGTTCACTGAAATCAGTGTTTAAAGTGCAAACATTGTCTTTAAGCAATTCAAAATCACTCACAAAATATAACTGCGGAATGAGACATAGAGGGCAGGCATACAGCTCCAATATAGCACACAAGGTTTGTTAATTGTTCCAGCATGTGACTAAATTTTCTCGGTTTGTACTGTTTTTTGTTTCAGAAGTCTTCTTGATTAATACAACTCAGATACTCTCTCCAACACTCAAACAAAAAAATAAAATAAAAAGAACAACGAATAATCACCCTCTCCCCCCAACAATGAAAAACAGAAATAATCTCAGCCATATAATCGCTTGAATAGTTCCCACATTTTTATAAATCAGCGCAACAAAATCTTAACTTTCCCATAAAGTAACAAAGAGTGAAAAAGCTCGCAAACAGTCAAATAGTACAGGGGAACTGCGTAAGCTTCGGTACGCAGCAAATGACTGCAGTGCAGACAAATCGTACAGGTGAGCTTCATATGCATTAAAAGTGTGGTTACACTGATCTCAAAGCATGTAAACTGCACTTCAAGTTCTATACTGTTTCCCATAGAAAACAGACAAGCAGTAAAAGGAAAATCAATCGCTCCGTGAACGAGATAAACGTTAAATTATTGCAGTATCAACTAAGTGATCATAAGCAGCAAGATTTATAATCACAAAACTATAAGAAATGAAATAAATATCAATCAGCTACTAATCAGAAGATTCGCAAGCAGTAAATCCTGGCTAAAGGTCTGACATATGTAAAACTTGCTGACGGGATACAAAACGAAGTAGTTGAATTTAACTGAGAAAGTTTGTGTCACGTGTATAATTAGCTATACGAATAATTGTATTTCTAGCAAGGTAGGCCAGATGTAAGGTCCTACTAGGTTTTGAAAATGTATTGCTGGTGAAAGTAATTCCGAGTATGCCATAAATTAAAAGATATGCATTCTCATATAGAATATTAAGGCCCATGATTCAAACTAGTAATGTGATCTGACTGCAAATAGGCTGAAGAAAATTACCTAGCCAGTGAATCCTTACGTTTTTCGCAAAGATTTGTTAATGGCATAGCAAAAGGAAACTGAATTTACATGAACCAGAATAGTCGTGACAAGCGTCTCACCAAGCGTGAAAAATACGTATGTAGAGCAACGTGGCATACAGCTATGCACAGTGCTGCGGGCATGTGAAAGCAGTCCAATATAATAGCTCACGCTTACAAGACATCAGATAATCAAACTTTGTGTAGAATAAAGGACAGCAGCCCTGCCTGCTGTGTCAACATCAAAACTATTTTTTTCTGCTGAAACATCATACAAAGAACACAGAGTATGGTGTTTTCGCTAGTTGATTCTAGTTTCGAAACCGATGGCATTTAGTAACCCATAAAATACTAATAATTTCTGAAAAACATTGTATGTTTCGCATCGAATATCGCTTCTCTTGCCCAGTGCTTGCCTGGTTTTGGTATCCTCCTTGCCCCGTCCGTCATGGGCTATTTTTCTGCCTAGATAGCAGAATTCTTTAACATCATCTACCACGTGATCAGAGATACTAATGTTAAGTTTCTCGTTGTACTAATTTCTGATACTTCTCATTACTTTCGTATTTCTTCGATTTACTCTCAAGCCATATTCTGTACTCTTTAGACGTTCATTCCATTCAGCAGATCCTGTAATTCTTCTTCACTTTCACTGAGGATAGAAATGTCATCACCGAATTTTATCATTATTATCCTTTCACCTTGAATTTTAATACCACTCTTCTTTTTATTTCCATCATCGGTTCTTCGATGTATAGATTGAACAGGAGGGATGAAAGACTACATACCTCTCATACACCCCTTTCAATCCGAGCACTTCGTTATCGGTCTTCCACTCTTATTGTTCGCTCATATTATTTATTACCCGTCTTTCTCAATAGCTTACACATATTTTTCCCAGAATTTCGAACTTACTGCACCATTTCACATTGTCGAAAACTTTTTTCCAGGTCGACAAATCCTATGAACGTGTCTTGATTTTCCTTCAGTCTTGCTTCCATTATCAAGGTTAGAATTGCCTCTCTGGTGCCTTTGCCTATTCCTAAAGCCAAACTGATCGTCATCTAACATATCCTCAATTTGCTTTTCCGTTTTTCTGTTTATTACTCTTGTCAACAACGCGTATGAATGAGCTGTTAAGTTTAGTGTGCGATAATTCTCACACGTGTCAGCACTTGCAAACTTCGGCATTGTGTGGATGATGTTTTTCGGAAAGTCAATGGTATATCGCCAGACTCATACATTCTATGCACCAATATGAATAATTCTGATGGAATGTTACATATTCCTTCTGTCTTATTTGATGTTAAGTCCTCAAAAGATCTTTTAAATTCTGGCTTTAATACTGGACCCCCTGTCTCTACTAAATCGACTCCTGTTTGTTCTTCTATCACATCAGACGAATCTTCTCCCTCATAAAGACCTTCAATGTACTCTACCCACTTATCCGCTCTCTCCTCTGCATTTAATTGTGGGCTTCCAATTGCACCCCTAATTTTAACAACCTTGCTTTTAATGTCACCGAAGGTTGTTTTGACTTTTGTATACGCTGAGTTACTCCTTCCGACAATCGTTTCTTTTTCCATTTCTTTACATTTTTCATGCAGCCACTCCGCCGTAACTTCCATGCACTTCCTAATGATTTCATTCCTAAGTTACTTATGTTTCTGTATTCCTGAATTTCCATGAGAATTTTTTACTTCCTTCTTTCATCGATCAACTGAATTATTTCTTCTGTTGCCCAAGGTTTCTTCACAGTTACCTTCTTTGTGTCTGTTTCTCTTTCCAGCTTCCGTGATTGCTATTTTCAGAGATGTCAATTCCTCTGTGCCTGAACTTCCTATTGAGCTATTCCTTGTCGCAGTATCTATAACCCCAGTAAACTTCATGCGTATCTCTCCGTTGCGTAGAACTTCCATATCCTACTTGTATGCGCACTGATTCTTCCTGATTAGTCTCTTAAACTTCAGCCTACTCTTCACCACTACTACATTGTGACCTGAGTCTGTATATGCTGCAGGGTGCGCCTTGCAATCCAGTATCTGATTTCTGAATCTCTGCCCGGCCACGATGTAAACTAACAGAAATATTTCAGTATCTCCCGGCCTTTTCCAAGTATATCCCCTTATCTTATGATTCTTCAACAGAATATTCGCTGTTACTACTCGTAGCTGAAATTTTTTGCAGAACTCAATTAGTATTTCTCCTCTCTCATTCCTAGTACGAAGACCATATTCTCCCGTAACCCTCTCTTCTACAGCTTCCTCTACTACAGCATTCCAATCCCCCCATGACTACTAGATTTTCATCTCCCTTTGTGTACTGAAGACTTTTTCAGTATCCTCATAGAATTCCTCTCTCTCTTCTTCTTGAGCTTGCGATGTCGGCATATATAACTGTGCTATCTTTGTCAGTTGTGATTTGCTGTCGATTCTGATGAGAAAATCGCAATCATTGAATTGTTCACAGATTCACAGTGAATCACTCTCTGCCCTACCTTCCCATTCATAACTAATCCTACTCCTATTACACCATTTTCTATTGCCATTTCCTATGCTCATCTGACCACAAATCCTTGTCGTCTTTGCATTTCACTTCACTGACCCCCACGTTATCTAGACTGAGCCTTTGCATTTCCATTTTCAGATTTTCTAGCTTCCCTACCAGGTTCAAACTTCTGACATTCCACTCCTCGATTCGTAGAAAGTTATCCTTTCATTGGCTGTTCAGTCTTCCTCGCATGATCGCCTCCTCCTTGGCAGTCCCTTCGCGTAGACCCGAATGGGGGACTATTCCAGTATCTTTTGCCAATGGAGAGATCGTCATGACACTTTTTCAGTTACAGGCCACATCTCCTGTGGATACACGTTATGTGTCTTTAATGCAGTGGTTTTCATTGCCTTTTGATTCTCAAGCCGTTGATCGTCGCTGATTCTTCTGCCTTTAGGAGCAGTTTTCTACCCCAAGGACAAGAGGGTGCCCTGAACCCCCGTCCGCTCCTACGCCCTCTTTTTATTATGATGATCATTTCTCCCTGAGTAGGAGGGCGCCAGCAAAATATTTTCACACTGTATGGGGAAAGTTGGTGATTACAGTTTCATGAGATGATCATGTTGCAACGAAAAATACCTTTATTATAACGACTGGCACCCCAATTCGTGGCAATCTCTCCCGAATTTCGCGATAATATGAAAGGAGCTGCCCTTATTTGACCTTTTTTGAAGTCTTTCGTCAGTCCTGTCTCATGTGGATCCCAGACTCCACAGCAGAAGAGGGCAAACAGTGCGCACTGTGGAACAACGCAGGAAAGAACATGAGAGGTATTATCGCCTACGCTATCCAGAGAAATTTGCGTTAGCTGAGCATGCGTTAGAAAACGTTCACCACATAAAATTTGGCGATACCTCTGTTGTGGCTCGCACTAACGGCTTCTAGGACAGTTTAATAAAGGAAGCTATTGAAATAAAAATTACCGCAAACACCCTGAATAGAGACGGTGGCTTACAGCTGAGCGCTGCGTGGGATCCAGCGATCGCGCGGTTGAAGAGGGCACAACGAATGCCGACTCAAAACATGCCCATATATGGCAATGTCACGTGCACCAGTGACGTCACAGCCGGCAGCTAGCATATATAAGGGCGCACCAATAGCCCACTGGCAGTCATAACACTTGACAATAGCCAAGGAGTGCTTGGCCGAAAGCTCGTGTAGTTTTAACCAATTGACGCGGTTGGAAACCGCAATTTTTGTGTAAATTGTATGACATTTGGACACTTAACTGCGTTGTCGAGTATTCCGCCCACCGTGCGCCAACATTAGGCCCAAAAGTGGTGCTACAGGTAACTAGGTGGATGTTTCTAATTCAACTACTCACTGATGTATACCTGACACATGTATATTTCAGCATCATCTGTAATGGTCCCAAAAGACAACTATTTATTACCTACAAAAGAATGATTGCAAAAAGTGTTCCATTAAAGAATAAGTATTATTTATACAAAATGTGTAACTAATGTATGTAAAAACTGTGTAGTTTAAAGGTGTTAAACCGTACACTGTTATGAGCTGTTCAAAAATTTTCCCAATATCTAAATAAGTAGTTTGAGCTACAGTCCATAAGTTAGCTGTTGGTGGTTGCAGCTGCATGTCGTGATGAACGTAAATCGTGTATTTTTACAGCTCGTCATCTCCACAGGATGATAATACCCTGCTAGTTTTGAAAGATGAAGGGTGGCATAATGAGGAACACAGAAGTCCTAAGATACTAAAATGGGAGTTCGAGAGGACAATTCAGGAGCTCCAGAAAAAAGAGCATTGGGCTCTGACTGAATATCATCTGAGGCAGTTAAAGTCTTAAGGCCAGACTGATTGATGTAATAAACAGAATTTATGACACAAGAATTTAGCCTCAACGTGTACTTACGAACATTCTAATCATCATCATCATCACCACCACTGGCGCACAGCTCTCTCTGAGCCTTGGCCTTCTGTAGAATATTACCCTATTCTTCCCTGCTTAGTGCGGAACTCCTCCAGTTTTGAATTAAAATTTTCTTTATGTCCTCTCTGACACCTTCCTTAGCTTTGGACTTCCAACTCTCCTGGTTCCTTGAGGCACTGCGCTGAATATCTTCTTAATCATTCTGTCATTTACTCTCAGTACATCCTGTCCATTTCAACCCTTTAATTTTAATGCAGCTGACAATGTCTAGTTCTTTATACAGATTATATAATTCGTAGTTGAATCTCCTCCTCCAGTCACCCTTTTCTTCCACTGGCCCTAGAATTTGTCTCAAGATCTTTTTGTCTGAGCAGCGACCTAGATTTCAAATGTTTTCAGAGGCCATGGTAGCACTTGTTGGCGGACAGTATTCGTTTTTCGATAGTTCTCGTCCAAGGTAAGTGAAACTGTGCAGGACATCAAACTTAAATCAACGAATTTTTATGGATGGGGGCTCATTTGGATAATCTTTCTTAGTTAAAGACATATACTTGGTTTTATCCTCATTTATCTCTAGGTTTATCTTTCTAGCAGCTCTTCCAAGATTTGTGAAAGCTTCTTTCATTTCTTGCAGTCATATCATTATCATCTGCATAAGCAAGCACCTGAAATAATTTGTACAGGCTAGTCCCTCTTGCATTGATTCCCTCATTTGTTATAACCTTTACCAAGGTCATATTAAATAGAAGGCAGGATAATTTGTCTCCCTGTCTACTCGATTTTTTGTGATCTCTCCGATGATAACATATTCTGTATTTTAATTTGACTCCACGTGTTTTCCATAGTAGCTTTCACTAAGGTAATAAGTTTATTAGGGATGCCTAACTCTTCCATTGCTGTACATAGCTCCTTGCTGTCATTAATGATTCCGAAGTCTATAAAAAACGTTCTAGTACCTTTACATAAAAAGTGCTGCGCAAAACAATGGAAAGGCTATAAGACAAGTGGTTTTACGTGTAACAAAGGCTGTAAAGAGAGTCACACTAAGGAGAATTGGATATAAAATTAAGGAAAATTCTGGGGAAAACCAGTTCGGAAACAGAAAGGGTAAAGGAACAAGAAATGTTGTAAGTTACATGAAGATGATCGGAGAGAGAATGACAGAAAATGTCAAGGACGTCTATATTTGTTTTATCAACTGGAAGAATGGTTTTGATAGAGTCAACTGGAGTATACTACTGAGAATTTTAAAAGATATTGGTCTAGACCCGAAAGAAAGATAAGATAGAAGATGTATATAAAGAAAAAAATTGACAACTCGAGTTGGAAGGGGTTGTAAGTAGGCTGTTTAGGTTTTTATATTGGTAACGCCACGTAGCGCTCTGTATGAAAATCACTGGCTGTGCTGTGTGCAGTCTGTGGCTAGTTTGCATTGTTGTCTGCCATTGTAGTGTTGGGCAGTTCGATGTTAACAGCGCGCACCGTTGCGCAGTTGGAGCTGAGCCACCAGCAGTGGTGGATGTGGGGAGAGAAATGGCGGAGTTTTGAAATTTGTAAGACTGGATGTCATGAACTGATATATATATATATATATATATATATATATATATATATATATATATATATATATATATATATATATATATATATATAATGACTTTTGAACACTATTAAGGTAAATACATTGTTTGTTCTCTATCAAAATCTTTCATTTGCTAACTATGCCTATCAGTAGTTAGTGCCTTCAGTAGTTTGAATCTTTTATTTAGCTGGCAGTAGTGGCGCTCGCTGTATTGCAGTAGTTCGAGTAACGAAGATTTTTGGTGAGGTAAGTGATTTGTGAAACGTATAGGTTAATGTTAGCCAGGGCCATTCTTTGTAGGGATTACTGAAAGTCAGATTGCGTTGCGCCAAAAATATTGTGTGTCAGTTTAAGCACAGTCTTGTACAATTTTTCTAAGGGGACGTTGCATTAATTGTAATAACAATGCACTGGTGTCTGAAACATGTTCCTCAGTGCTATTCGGCAATGCATTTGAACCGGCAATATTCGCATTTTGAAAAGCAGGAAATGTGTCTTGACTTATTTGAGAAAACGGCGAAGACGCAAAACCTGAATCTGCAGTATTTGCAAGATTGTGTCCTGTCATTTCGGATTCCTGAGGCAAGCTGTTGCCGACCGATCGATCGATAATGCTTCCCTGTTCACTAATTGTTTCACTGCCTACACCATTATTTGCAGCCCGCTCCATTTCCCTATGCACAATTACCAAATTACTACTTTGAACATTAGGTAATTCATTACACGGTGGCGCTAACACACTGCTTTCGTCTTCACTGTCATTTCTCAGTTTACTTTGGAGCCTAGTATTACGTTTTTCACCCGCCATAATTGTCACAATATTTCACACGAGCCGGCCGAAGTGGCCGTGCGGTTAAAGGCGCTGCAGTCTGGAACCGCAAGGCCGCTACGGTCGCAGGTTCGAATCCTGCCTCGGGCATGGATGTTTGTGATGTCCTTAGGTTAGTTAGGTTTAACTAGTTCTAAGTTCTAGGGGACTAATGACCTCAGCAGTTGAGTCCCATAGTGCTCAGGGCCATTTCACACGACAACACGGAAAAACAATTTGAAGAGCAAAATAAGAAAACTCATTAACATAACATTGAAAATAATATATCGTTAGTTGCAAGCGCAGCTGCGAAATACTTGGTGCAAATCTTCATGCATGCCACAACTGTTTTACTGTACAAGAATGAAAAACTACAACTACAAAGGAAATTCTCTCTACAATTACGCGCTAGCAATAAACAAAGGCTGCACTAATTTCACAAACTACAAGAAAAAATCAGAAGATTCCAGTGAGGTATCCTCGGCTAAGGGTCGACATATGCAACGTCCCCTTAGAAAAATTGTACAAGACTGTGCTTAAACTGACACACAATATTTTTGGCGCAACGCAATCTGACTTTCAGTAATCCCTACAAAGAATGGCCCTGACTAACATCAACCTATACGTTTCACAAATCACTTACCTCACCAAAAATCTTCGTTACTCGAACTACTGCAATACAGCGAGCGCCACTACTGCCAGCTAAATAAAAGATTCAAACTACTGAAGGCACTAACTACTGATAGGCATAGTTAGCAAATGAAAGATTTTGATAGAGAACAAACAATGTATTTACCTTAATAGTGTTCAAAAGTCATTATATATATATATATATATATATATATATATATATATATATATATATATATCAGTTCATGACATCCAGTCTTACAAATTTCAAAACTCCGCCATTTCTCTCCCCACATCCACCACTGCTGGCGGCTCACCTCCAACTGCGCAACGCTACGCGCTGTTAACATCGAACTGCCCAACACTACAATGGCAGACAACAATGCAAACTAACCACAGACTGCACACAGCACAGCCAGTGATTTTCATACAGAGCGCTACGTGGCGTTACCAATATAAAAACCTAAACAGCCTACTTACAGGGTGTAAGGCAACAATGCAAACTAGCAACAGACCGCACACAGCACAGCCAGTGATTTTCATACAGAGCGCTACGTGGCGTTACCAATATAAAAACCTAAACAGCCTACTTACAGGGTGTAAGGCAAGAATGCTAACTGTCACCGAAGCCGTTCAACATACACACAGAAGTGATAGGTGAAGTCACAGTGGATGCAAGAGGCACTGGAATTCGAGAAGGAAGAATAAATATAAAATACGTGAATAATTAAGCAGTGCTGGCAGAATCGGAAGGGGAGCTGTAGAATATGTTCAAGAGTATTTCAAGAAGTGTCGATCAGTAAGGGATGAAGATAAATATAGGAAAGTCAAAAGTGATGAGACTAAGCAAGAAGGAAGCTCCTGTCAAAGTATTCTTCGACAGAAAAAATATAGAAAAGGAAGGGAAGTTTAATGACGTGCAAGGGAAGCTGTACAAAAGAAATAAGGAGGAGGATACTAAGAGAAGAGAGTATTTGAAAAGATGAAGCCGTTTATTAACGTTTAAAAGCATTCCAATGGAGCTAAATATTATGTCTGGAATGTAGTGTTATACAGCAGTGAATCACGGACAGCAAAAAAGAAAGAAGGATATTTAGAAACTTTTGAAATGTGGCTATGGGGAAGAATCCTCAAAGTGAAGTGGCTGACAGATTTAAGAATGAAGCAGTAATGAACAAAATAGAGGAAGAGAGAAGCTTATGTAGAGGAAAAACGGAAGGAATGTGAGGAAGAGGTAGGAAGAGAACTGCAATGATGGATGACATTAGAAGAGGACGAACATACAAACATATGAGGAAAGATGCTCACAACAAGAAACCATGGATAGCCTCCAGTTGAAACATATCGTAAGAGAAATACACTAAACATGAAGACTCTGCATCGACAAATATTTTTTTCTTTATTACAGTGCGAATATAGTGTCTAGAAGTAATCAGAAACATTTTAGACATATACTTTTCAGTTTCTGTGCAGTGGTGTGCTAGTGTGGCAAATAGTGTGGGAATGGAGTGAGATTGCGCTATATCTAATAGAAAAAACGGCGGATCTTGAGCATATACAAATAAGGACAGCCCGAATGGTCAGAGGTTTGTTTGAACCACCAGACAGCGTCGCGGGAATGGTGGAAATCCTGAGCTGGGAAACGCTTCGAGGTAGGGGACAACCATACCGTGAAAGCTTGCTTAAAACGCTTCAATAACGAGGGTTAAATGAGGAATCTACTCTTATACAGCGAGCCTGTACGAACTGCTCTCGTAGATACCACGAAACAAGACTAGATGGATTATAGCGCACACAGGGGCGTCTCAGCAGTCTTTCTTTCCGCGTTTCATAAGCCAGTGGAACAGGAAGGAGCCCTAAAGTAGTAGAACGAGGAATTCATTCTGCCATGCACTCCACAATGGTGCAGACTGTAAATGTAGATGGAAGTTCCACATTGTCATTATATAGGGTGATATATTCCACTGTGAGCAAACTCTAGAAATTGATCGATGGGAGGACACACAACGAAAGAGGTCTAACGAATTTACGTCCGGAAATGCATTGTTTCTATACTAGAGATCACTTATTCCATCATACATTGTTAGAGAGACTGCGGTCCAATACGCGCTGTATAATGCAGCCACAGAATATGTGCTGAATATTGTTTCCACTTGCCTCAACGCAGGCGTGTAAGGGCCGCAGCATATTCTGTCTCACACGTTTATATCGGCCAGGTTGCATCCACACAGTGTCAGAGACAGCATGAATACGCTGCTCTAGTGTTTCCACATCTGGAATGGACTCTGCATTCACGACACATTTGATATGGCTCCATAACCAGAAACTGAGATCCGGTGAAATAATAGGCTATGCAGGGCAGACACAATTGACATCCGCCCGGTAGTTACAGCGAAGTGGGTTGGCGTTGGCGCTTCATCATGTACACTACTGGCCATTAAAATTGCTGCACCACGAAGATGACGTGCTACAGACGCGAAATTTAACCGACAGGAAGGAGATGCTGTGATATGCAAATGATTAGCTTTTTAGAGCATTCACACAAGGTTGGCGCCGGTGGCGACATTTTAAACGTGCAGACTTGAAGAAAGTTTCCAACAGATTTCTCATACACAAACAGCAGTTGACCGACGTTGCCTGGTGAAACGTTGTTGTGATGCCTCGTGTAAGGAGAAGAAATGCGTACCATCACGTTTCCGACTTTGATAAAGGTCGGATTGTAGCCTATCGCGATTGCGGTTTATCGTAACGCGACATTGCTGCTCGTGTTGGTCGAGATCCAATGACTGTTAGCAGAATATGGAATCGGTGGGTTCAGGAGCGTAATGCGGAACGCCGTGCTGGATCCCAACGGCCTCGTATCGCTAGCAGTCGATATGACAGGCATCTTATCCACATGGCTGTAACGGATCGTGCAGCCACGTCTCGATCCCAGAGTCAACAGATGGGTACGTTTACAAGACAACAACCATCTGCACGAACCGTTCGACGACGTTTGCAGCAGCATGGACTATCAGCTCGGAGACCACGGCTGCGGTTACCCTTGACGCCGCATCACAGACAGGAGCGCTTGCAATGGTGTACTCAACGACGAACCTGGGTGCACGACTGGCAAAAAGCCATTTTTTTCGGATGAATCCAGGTTCTGTTTACAGCATCGGGATGGTCGCATCCGTGTTTGGCGACATCGCGGTGTTCGCACATTGGAAGCGTGTATTCGTCATCGCCATTCTGGAGTATCACCCGGCGTGATGGTATAGGGTGCCATTGGTTACACGTCTCGGTCACCTCTTGTTCGCATTGACGGCACTTTGAACAGTGGACGTTACATTTCAGATGTGTTACGAGCCGTGGCTCCACCCTTCATTCGATTCCTGCGAAACCCTACATTTCAGCAGGATAATGCACGACCGTATGTTGCAGGTCCTGTACGTGCGTTACTGGATACGGAAAATGTTGGACTGCTGCCTTGGCCAGCACATTCTCCAGATCTCTCACCAACTGAAATGTCTGGTGAATAGTATCTGAGCAACTGGCGCGTCACAATACGCCAGTCACTACTATTGATCAACTGTGGTATCGTGTTGAAGCTGCATGGGCAGCTGTACCTGTATACGCCATCCAAGCTCTGACTCAATGCCCAAGCGTATCAAGGACGTTATTACAGCCAGAAGTGGTTGTCCTGGGTACTGATTTCTCAGGATCTATGCACCCAAATTGCGTGAAAATGTAATCACATGTCAGTTCTAGTATAATATAATTCTCCAATGAATACCCTTTTATCATCTGTATTTCTTCTTGATGTAGCAGTTTTAATGGCCAGTAGTGTAACAGCCACATTACTCTTCGAATCATCAATGGCACTTCTTCCAGCAGAGGAGGCAAAGTCACCCGCAAGAAACGCCTTTAGTTACCTCCTGTTAGGCGATATGGAAGGAAGGCTGGTCCTACAGTACGGTCGCCAATTATCCCGACCGACACTTTCCAGCTGCACCATTGTTGATAATTCGCTGTCATCGCATCGCGGGGTTTGAGCCTTCCATGCCACAAATGACTATCAAGAAAGTTGATCTGTGAATAGGATGGATTACACAAATCCAAGAAACGTGGTTGCCTGGTGGAGAAACCAGTGACAAAACTGCTCTCGATTTGGAAAGTCTGTCGCAAGTAAGCCGTGTACACGCTGTAACTGAAAGGGTAGTAACAGTTGTCAAGGAAAATTTCCGACACGGTCGTCTGGCTTACCCCGTACTGGCGGGGCAATTGCCTGGTACTGACACGGCGGTCACCTGCCACAGTATTAATCACATTTTCTTCCAAGTCTGGTGTCCGAACATTTCGGGTACGTCTTTCATGATTTCCTGCTTCCTGAAACGACCCTGTTTCAGACAAACAGCGAAACACTGTTTCAACCATTGAATATTTTGGTTGTTGTCGGCTGGGATAGGACTCCTGATACAGCCTTGGTTCCCGCCGCTCATTGTCATCTGCCTTTCCGTAAGTAAACACCCTGTCAGCAAACTCCCGATTCGAATACGGAACCATTGTGTACAACGCTGTATCACATCGACTACAAGGTGAGTCAGCAAGAGGAGTGAATCGGACTCAACACTACCCATTACTATGACAGGAGAGGACTCTAGGGCTTGACATGTGAGGAACAGTACCCCCTTCTGGGAGGAAACCATGCAAGCTGTAAATGTGGTTTCATGGTATAGCGCATATTAGACCTCGCTCTCTGTATTAATGTATGATTGAATAAATGGTCTCTAGTGTGGAAACCATGCATTTCCGGACATAAGTTCATTAGACATTACTTGTTCGGTATCCTCTCATCGATGAATCCCTGGAGTTGGTATGCGGTGGGAAAAGTTACCCTGTATGTTGATGTAGACTATTTTGCCTTTACGAGTTCTTGTGCAACCAATCCATAATATGCTTTTTCTGGAGGAATTAAACTTCATCTTACACTGTTAGCATTTTGCTTACGTCGCATTTCTTCTAGAGTCTCCACTTGCTGCAAGAAGTATCTTTGCATACTTGTACGAGGGTGAGTCAAATGAAAACCTGAAATATTTTTAAAAATATTATTTATTGTGCACAAGTGGTACAAAGCTGATTCACTTTTCAACATAATCTCCCCTACTCTCAATGAAAGTCCTCCAGCGCTTACAAAGTGCATAAATTCCTTTAGAAAAAAAAATCTTTTGGTAGTCCGCGCAACCACTCATGCACCGCGTGGCGTACCTCTTCATCAGAATGGAACTTCTTTCCTCCCATTGCGTCTTTGAGTGGTCCAAACATATGGAAATCATTTGGGGCAAGGTCTGGTGAGTATGGTGGATGAGGAAGACACTCAAAATGCAGGTCTGTGATTGTTGCAGCTGTTGTACAGGCAATGTGGTGCCTTGCATTGTCAAGTTGCAAAAGGACACCTGCTGACAGCAATCCACGTCGCTTTGATTTGACTGCAGACCGCAGATGATTTTTTAGTAGATCTGTATTTGATGCACTGGTGACAGTGGTTCCTCTAGGCATGTAATTCTCCAAAATGACGCCTTTTTCGTCCCAAAAGAGACTCAACATAACCTTCGCTGGTTCTGTTCGAAACTTCTTTGGTTTTGGTGCTGAAGAATGGCGCCATTCCTTGCTCGCTCTCTTCGTTTCCGGTTGGTGGAAGTGAACCCAGGTTTCGTCCCCAGTAACGATTCTTGCAAGGAAGCCATCACCTTCTCGTTCAAAGCTAACGAAGAAGTTCTTCACAAGCATCAACACGTCGTTCTCTCATTTCAGGAGTCAGCTGCCGTGGCACCCATCTTGCAGACACTTTGTGAAACTGGAGCACATCATGCACAATGTGGTGTGCTGACCCATGACTAATCTGTAAACATGCTGCAGTGCCATTCAGTGTCACTCAACGGTTTTCCTTCACTATGACTTCAACTGCTGCAATGTCCTGTGGAGTCACAACTCGCTGTGCCTGACCTGGACGAGGAGCATCTTCCACTGAAGTCACACCATTTGTGAACTTCCTACTCCATTCGTAGACTTGCTGCTGTGACAAGCATGCATCACCGTACTGAAACTTCATTCGTCGATGAATTTCAATAGGTTTCACACCTTCACTGAGCAAAAACCGAATAACAGACGGTGCTCTTCCCTGGTGCACGTCGCAAGTGGGGCGGCCATCTTTATACTGATACTGCTACGGTATGTGTGCATCTACACAATGGAGCGATCTACAGGCCATTCTGCACGCTGTTTGTAGCGCGCTTACCAAGTTACAGGATAACGTAACGAAATTTCTATTTGTTATTACAAATTTAAGGTTTTCATTTGAATCACCTTCGTGTATTGTGACGTTTGGAGATGGGGTTCAAGTAGTAACACACTAACACTTTTCCACTACCATTGATTTTGTCATAATTGTTGAAAAAGGCGCAACAGAAGAAAGTACACTGCGAAAAATTAAATGATCGCTTTTTCGAAATCCCGTAATTGTCTCCCATTACGACGCGTATGTTTGAAATTTGCCTCAAGGATGCCTACAGCCTTCCTGTGTAGTGGTGCGAAAGGATGGCACCCTGCAACTTCACCCTCCGGCTCTGTGATGCTTCAAACTGCAAGGTGTCACACATGCGAGAAAAAGGCGACAGCTGAGAAGTGCATGTGAGCCGCGAGGTAGGTTAATGAAGTCACGTAGGCACCAAAATTCATAAAAATTCTGATCAGCGCAACTGCGGACGTGTCAGACTGGGAAGGTCGTCACACCCCGTTTCGACTTCATTTCACTCCTTCTTTTGATGCGTCACCAAGGGATCTCGAAGGGGTCACCTAAACCGCAGGCGCTAGAGTAGCCGTTAAGATGAATCGGTGTCGAAGTTTACAGATATATTTCTAAAGTGCTCAACCAAGGTGTGTGGGTAACACCGAAGACGTTGCCGAACTGGGTCATCTTAGAGGGACACTCCGTCATTTTATTCACACATGTGTCAGTGTCGAACCCTCCCGTCTTCACGCCGCAGGAGGGCGCAAAGAAGGAGGGATGAAGGCGCATAAAAAGATTTTATTGTTTCGGATCGCGTTGTCCCATCCTGTATGACCCGGCAAAAATTGCTGTAACGTAACACTGCAAACGAATGAGATCACTTTCAGTTGGGTTGCGGCCCCACAATGTCTTAGCGTAGGGTTGAAACTCTCAGAGAGGGTAGTATCGATGCCCAGATTTGTCAAGAACGTCTTTTGCTCATCACTCTGCAGAATTTCGATTTAGACCGGGAAAAGTGTGAGGATCAACGGGAAGTGCTCGTTTCATTGTCGCCATTTGTGTCACCCCCTGAGACCTTTTTGTGTTGATCCTGAGCAGAGGTGTGACTGAAATGTTTTCCTCGGTCGCTCATAGGAAAACCAGGTGTTTTCAACATTGCCGCTATTCTGACCTCAATCGCATAGGCGTCACAAGTAGGGATGAGTTGAAGGTAAGAGGGGGGTGTGACGCGTCCACAGTGGCGTTGTCCAGAATTTTGGTGAAATTTGGTGCCAACACAACATCATTAACTCACCTTACAGCTCACATGAATTTCTGAGCTGCGGCTTTTTTTTCGCATGAGTCGACACTTTGCTGTTTGAAGCGCCGCTGAGCCCGAGCGTTACGTCACAGGGCGCCACACTTTTGCTCCGTTACAGAGGAAATTTTAGGAACCTTTGAGCTAAGTTTCAAATTATGCGTTGTAATGGGAGACAATCACGGGTTTTGAGAAAGTGAACCTTTAATTTTATTGCGCAGTGTAATATGGCAGGTATCCACTTTTGTCATTTATCCTAATATAACACAAAAATTTTAGATAATTCTTTTTTGAAATTGTCAGTGTCGATGATAAATTGAATAACTGTTTCCGATACACCTCACACACTAAGTAAATTAACATAAGCACGCCTAAAAGCAAATGGTTCAATTGGCTCTGAGCACTATGGGACTTAACATCTGAGGTCATCAGTTCCCTCGAATTTAGAACTAATTAAACCTAACTAACCTAAGCACATCACACACATCCATGCGCGAGGCAGGATACGAACCTGCGATCGTAGCAGTCGCGCGGTTCCGGACTAAAGCACCTAGAACCGCTCGGCCACCGCGGCTGGCGCCTAAAAGCACTGAGCTGAGACCGAACTGCAAAATAACTCGCAAAGCTATCGAAACATTGCAAATCACAACCAAGTTTAAAACGGATAATATATTTTTCTTTGTTTAATAATTTTATTTCATGAGCGCTGATGAAAACTTGATAAACATGATACTATATGCTGTGTTACTGATACTGTGTTTTTCAAATCTTAATCTGCAGCATGCACTTCTCCTTTCACATCGAGGTCTTAGTACAGGTGCCAAACTCATTTCCTTCTCATTCTTGGTCATTTTTACTTGTATCGTTTTGGTTGATTATTTGGCAGTGTCGATTTCCGTTTTGTGTGGTGCACCATATAGACAATGAGTTGGATAATAAAGAGAAAGCCGCGCGGGATTAGCCGAGCGGTCTCGGGCGCTGCAGTCACAGACTGTGCGGCTGGTTCCGGCGGAGGCTCGAGTCCTCCCTCGGGTTTGGGTGTGTGTGTTTGTCCTTAGGATAATTTAGGTTAAGCAGTGTGTAAGATTAGGGACTGATGACCTTAGCAGTTAAGTACCATAGGGTTTCACACACATTTGAACATTTTTGAACAATAAAGAGAAAAACTGGTGACGGCTTTACTTAATAAATGGCCAAATGAAGTGATCTCATGAGAAACCTCGATTTTAATGTCTGAGCATTATCCGCATACTTCAGATATAATCTTTCAGACGGGAAGACGAAACCTTACACGCCTTTGCCGTAAGCAGCCTGAAACTTCATACGACTACTGAAATTTTCGTCTGGAACTCATTATTAAATGGTGAAAGAAGGTTTTAATTTCGAATTTCTTGCCGTTCACGGCTGTAAGTGTGTTCTGATTGGGATGTTCAGAAGCCTTGTCAAGGAATTATTTTTCTGTATTTTATTCGTAATCCATCACCAAGATTACTAATATAGACTGTTTTGTTTTACACAAGACTATTCTTTGCAGTTGTAGACAACGTATGCACACTTTTACTGTTGTTTCTTCAAGCAACTGTTATGTTTTCACAATTTCGTTCCTTGCCTGTGGACGACTGTTCCGTCAGTATGATTTAATAGCAGTTGCTTCTCTCAAGGGAAGCGATGACACTCGTAGTTACTAATTTACTCCTTAAACACACCAAATGTATAAGACCGTAAAACAAAAAAAAAATCAACGGTAATAAACCGTAAGATGTCACATTTTCCTTCGCCAAAGATGTTGTGATTCCCCAGAATCCTAGGCCCCATTGTACTACAGGACGCAATACCGCTTTCTTCATCTTAGCTTCCATTCTGAGATTCCGAAAATTTTGGAAAGCAGAAAATCGAGTGTAATTCCTAATTCCCATGAGGTTACAGAAATAAGAAGAGAATGAGAAAAGAAAAAGAAACATCAGAGACTAGAAAATAGCACAGAAAATCTTTTCAACGATAAATAGTAAATTTAGACGTTTTTCAAGGCAGAAGAAGTAAGCTATCGTGAACAACATTGACAGAAAAAAGGAGAAGATGAAAGGGGACTGGAAAAACAGGAAACAACGAAGACAGAAGAGAGAACGAAGTCGGTATGTGATCTTAATTGGTTAATACGAAGATAGCAAAAAAACCTGAAAGATAGAGATAGGAAATGGGAAGGAAAGGAATTTAATAATAAAGAGGGGAGTTTCACAACTATTAAAATATAAGGGGTAGTCAAACGAAAACGAGACAGATGGAAAAAAGGTAAGCAAACTATTAATTATTTCAAAAGTATTCGCCGTAACTGTTAGACCATTTATCCCACTGTGCGGTCAATGTATTCATGAAAAATGTTTTCGGGTGCCTACGGATACCTACTTGTACCCAGGAGTGCACTTTTTCTATCGAATTGAATAGTCGTCCACGATTGTCTTTCTTCAAGGCACTAAAAAACATGGAAATAGAGTGAGGAGAGATCGAGGCTGTATGTGTAAGGGCTTGCCAGCGAAACTTCTGCTTCGTAGTCGTACGATCTTGGTAGAATGTGGGCGATTGATCTTTTACTACTTGAATTTCAAGTTTTTGAAGCCCTGAACAAAACATTAGTCACCGTCGATTTACTTCCAACGAAGAGGTGCACGTCTGAGTACAATCATCGTTCCGCAAGCAATCGTAAACATTTTTCCATGAAGGCATTGACTTTCTTGTCTCACAGTAGGATGAATCTATTAGCAGTAATGGCGATCACTTCTGAAATAGTAAAAAAAAGTTTAATTAACTTTTTCCGTCTGTCTGGTTTTCGTTTGAGTGTGAGGGACAGATGACAACTTACATCTGTATCTGTATTACTTGTAACTACCATCGATTCCGTGGATATCCTGCATCGATTTTCTCCTCCATGATAACTTCAGGAATGTCGTGGATCTCATAACAAATCGACTGCTTAATGAGGTATTTCCCGTTGCGCCATCTGTGTGACTTTGAAACTCGCTTTCGGTTCGGAAAACAAACACATGAAAGTTCCTGGCAGATTAAAACTGTGTGCCGGACCGAGACTCGAACTCGGGACCTTTGCCTTTCGCGGGCTGGTGCTCTACCAACTGAGCTACCCAAGCACTACTCACGCTGCGTCCTCACAGCTTTACTTCTGCCAGTATCTCGTCTCCTACCTTCCAGATTTTACAGAAGCTCTCCTGCGAACCCTGCAGAACTAGCACTTCTGAAAGAAAGGATATTGCGGGGACATGGCTTAGCCACAGCCTGGGGGATGTTTCCACAATGAGATTTTCACTCTACAGCAGAGTGTGGGCTGATATGAAACTTCCCGGCAGAGCACTTGCCCGCGAAAGGCAAAGGTCCCGAGTTCGAGTCTCGGCCCGGCACACAGTTTTAATCTGCCAGGAAGTTTCGTATCAGCGCACACTCCGCTGCAGAGTGAAAATCTCATTCTGGAAACAAACACATCGTTTAGCAGACCTATTTGCCTTAATTCGGTAGCTGATTCCTGCTGTCGAACCTGCGTCTTCGCTCATGCACTCTCGTATCTTTCTGATCTGGACAAGCGTTATGTGGCTAGCACGCTCCCTGTTAATAATCTCTCTATTTCATTGAGTACAGCAAATATCGACGTAATGCCACGAAAACGGGAGCGTCCTGCAGCTGATGGCGCCCTGATGCTCTCAAGGTTTCATCACTTGTACATTACGGTCCTTCTTGTTCCACACACGCAGCTAGATTTGTTCCCCCATTCTTTTGTAAACAGTAGGAGCTCTGACATTCATTCCGAAGTCACAGTAGTTATAACGCAGTCAGAGTACTTTTCACGTGTAAACATGAAAAGTAGGAAGGAGAAGGAAAGGGAAAGGGCGGGTCGGAGGTCTTGATGGCTAGCAGCACAGGGCATTGTGGTAATGCAATGGCGAAAGGTGAAAATTTGTGCCGGACCGGGACTAGAACCCGGATTTATCGATTCTCATGAGCGGTTGCCTTAACCACTTGTTTCCCTCTCTTTTGGGCATGGAGCATAGGTGTAGAGAGGGCAGGGGTCGTCACCCGAGGCCTGGCCACTGCGTCGCCCTGCTCAAGGGATAGGGGTCGAAGGGGGCAGCAGATATATGTATATATATTTTTAAAGTTAGGCAGTGACTGTCATACTAACTAAGGAAAACACTATTACAGCTGAGTATGCAGACTGACCCGGTCATATTCTCGTAGGATGAGGAGTACAGTCCCTCTGTACACCGGTTTAGGTAAATCCTGAAGCCGCGCGGGGTAGCCGAGCGCTCAGGGGCGCCTTGCCACGGTTCGCGTGGCTCCCCCCCCTCCCCCCCCCTCCCCCACGTCGGAGGTTCGAGTCCTCTCTCGGGCATGGGTGTGTGTGTGTTAGTGTGTGATCCCTAGCGTAAGTTAGTTTAAGTTAGATTAAGTAGTGTGTAAGCCTAGGGACCAATGACCTCAGTAGTTTGGTCCCATAGGAACGTATCAAAAAAATCCAAAACTTCAATTTTGAATCGCGTCAGCCATTCGGGCACAGTCGCTGACAGACTCCAACTTACCGGTCGGTGCATGCAGCGTCCCTCATACAATACATTAAACGCACTTCGGACGATATTTGTGTATTTGCACTGAAACAAACGTCAAGGAGCCGTCCCCTTTTCTTCAGAAATGTGTATCTTTGAGAGACGCCACTCAAGTGTAAACGGTACTTGTCACGTCTGAAGTTTTCCGTCATCTCGTCTCTAATAACCGTGTTGTTTCCACTCTGAGTTCGAATTCTGGTACGCTGTCCGGCGTCACATTCCCCCACATTCCCCTATAACCTCTCCATATCCTCTCACAACGTAACGATTTTATCCATAATCTCTTTATCTGTCTCTTCCCCCTCTATTTTATCCCACGTCAGTTGTTCCCCTTCCCTCTCTCTATCTTCTTGCTCTTCATATTATGGCCCTGCCCATCTCCCAAACTCCTTGCCTTTCTGTTACCTGGGTCCGCTATGAAGCTTACCCTCATACCCGCAGTTACAACTCACGGGACCCATTTTTTTAAGCACATACTACCCAAAAACTAAAGAACGTCCATCGTTGTTCTCTTCCTAACTATACTTCACCAGTGGAGGTCCATCAGCTTCAAGCCAAGGTGCAGTGTCGAATTTTAAGATCGTCATCTGTTAGCACCATACTTTCGTATAACTTTTTTATTTTCAATTTACCTTTTGTTTTTGTTTTTAATTAAGAAGGAAGAAAGCTGTCAGTATAATTTTATGTAGTAGCATCAATAAGAAAATTTTCTTACCATACGTAATTTTAAAACTTTTCCGCCTTTAACTCTCATTGTTCCAAATATACGTATTCTTACTCCTACTGGCTAAAGAGCAGGGCGTTTGTACCGCTGGCAGCCTACCATAGACGATATGGAGCGGGGGGCATGAAACAGTGATAAGGAAAAAAAAAAGGAAAAAAACGGGAATTTGTAAGAGAGAGTCTGTGTGTGTGTGTGTGTGTGTGTGTGGGAGAGAAGTAGAGAAAAAGTGATAGGGAAGCTTGTGGGGGAAGGTGTTGCTTAAGTACAGGGGAAGAGAGAGGGCTAAACACTTTTCTTAATGACAAGCATTACGAAATTATGCTGCGGACAAGAACGAATGGAGGTGTATTACCACTGAATTATGCACACTGCGCCTGCCGCCGTGGCCGAGCGCTTCTAGGCGCTTCAGTCCGGAAACGCGCTGCTGCTACGGTCGCAGGTTCGAATCCTGCCTCGGGCATGGATTCTGTGATTCCTTAGGTTAGTTAGGTTTAAGTAGTTCTAAGCTCTAGGGGACTGATGACCGCAGATGTTAAGTCCCATAGTCCTTAGAGCCATTTGAACCATTTCTGCCGCTGGCGGCAAGACAAAGGCGCCAAGGAGACTAAATAATTTCAGTGGCTGTCAGTGGTTGATGAAGGTGGATACGCACATTAATTCAATACTGGGTAGCAGCTGAAATGACGTGAATTGGTGTTTGATATGAATTGCCCATGTCCAAAACCTGTTATGTCCACAGAATTTCAATTTGGACGTACCTACATCGGTTCATACAAGAAGCTTCCCACACAATTTAAATCACTAACAGGTACAACAGATCACATTTGTCACAGAAAACAACGCTTGAAAGTTCGTTACAGTTCCAGAACATGAATATTTTTAAATTATTTCTTCAAGATTACAGCGTTTATTGTCATATACGTACTTTCTAAGCAGCGGTAGGTATTTTCAATTCAAGCCTTGCAAAAGCATAATTATCAGGAATAAAAACGCTACCGGTACATGATCAGTAGCTATAGTTCAACATGAACAGGACAGCAACAAGCACGTGGGAGTTTCTAGAAGCCTCTCCAAGGAGCTCAACCCCAGAGGCTGTTGTGTTGTTGTGGTCTTCAGTCCTGAGACTGGTTTGATGCAGCTCTCCATGCTGCTCTATCCTGTGAAAGCTTCTTCATCTCCCAGTACCTACTGCAACCTACACCCTTCTGAATCTGCTTCGTGTATTCATCTCTTGGTCTCCCTCTACGATTTTTACCCTCCACGCTGCCCTCCAATGCTAAATTTGTGATCCCTTGATGCCTCAAAACATGTCCTACCAACCGATCCCTTCTTCTAGTCAAGTTGTGCCACAAACTTCTCTTCTCCCCAATCCTATTCAATACCTCCTCATTAGTTACGTGATCTACCCACCTTATCTTCAGCATTCTTCTCTAGCACCACATTTCGAAAGCTTCTATTCTCTTCTTGTCCAAAATAGTTATCGTCCATTTTTCACTTCCATACATGGCTACACTCCACACAAATACTTTCAGAAACGACTTCCTGACACTTAAATCTATACTCGATGTTAACAAATTTCTCTTCTTCAGAAACGATTTCCTTGCCATTGCCAGTCTACTTTTTATATCCTCTCTACTTCGACCATCGTCAGTTATTTTACTCCCTAAATAGCAAAACTCCTTTACTACTTTAAGTGTCTCATTTCCTAATCTAATTCCCTCAGCATCACCCGATTTAATTTGACTACATTCCATTATCCTCGTTTTGCTTTTGTTGATGTTCATCTTATATCCTCCTATCAAGACACTGTCCATTCCGTTCAACTGCTCTTCCAAGTCCTTTGCTGTCTCTGACAGAATTACAATGTCATCGGCGAACCTCAAAGTTTTTACTTCTTCTCCATTAATTTTAATACCTACTCCGAATTTTTCTTTTGTTTCCTTTACTGCTTGCTTAATATACAGATTGAATAACATCGGGGAGAGGCTACAACCCTGTCTCACTCTCTTTCCAACCACTGCTTCCCTTTCATGCCCCTCGACTCTTATAACTGCCATCTGGTTTCTGTACAAATTGTAAATAGCCTTTCGCTCCCTGTATTTTACCCCTGCCACCTTCAGAATTTGAAAGAGAGTATTCCAGTTAACATTGTCAAAAGCTTCCTCTAAGTCTACTAATGCTAGAAACGTAGGTTTGCCTTTTCTTAATCTTTCTTCTAAGATAAGTCGTAAGGTTAGTATTGCCTCACGTGTACCAACATTTCTACGGAATCCAAACTGATCTTCCCCGAGGTCCGCTTCTACCAGTTTTTCCATCCGTCTGTAAAGAATTCGCGTTAGTATTTTGCAGCTGTGACTTATTAAACTGATAGTTCGGTAATTTTCACATCTGTCAACACCTGCTTTCTTTGGGATTGGAATTATTATATTCTTCTTGAAGTCTGAGGCTATTTCGGTTGTCTCATACATCTTGCTCACCAGATGGTAGAGTTTTGTCATGACTGGCTCTCCCAAGGCCATTAGTAGTTCTAATGGAATGTTGTCTACTCCCGGGGCCTTGTTTCGACTCAGGTCTTTCAGTGCTCTATCAAACTCTTCACGCAGTATCTTATCTCCCATTTCGTCTTCATCTACATCCTCTTCCATTTCCATAATATTGTCCTCAAGCACATCGCCCTTGTATAAACCCTCTATATACTCCTTCCACCTTTCTGCTTTCCCTTCTTTGCTTAGAACTGGGTTTCCATCTGAGCTCTTGATATTCGTACATGTGGTTCTCTTCTCTCCAAAGGTCTCTTTAATTTTCCTGTAGGCAGTATCTATCTTACCCCTAGTGAGACAAGCCTCTACATCCTTACATTTGTCCTCTAGCCATCCCTGCTTAGCCATTTTGCACTTCCTGTCGATCTCATTTTTGAGACGTTTGTATTCCTTTTTGCCTGCTTCATTTACTGCATTTTTATATTTTCTCCGTTCATCAATTAATTTCAATATTTCTTCTGTTACCCGAGGGTTTCTACTAGCCTTTGTATTGTTACCTATTTGATCCTCTGCTGCCTTCACTATTTCATCCCTCAAAGCTACCCATTCTTCTTCTACTGTATTTCTTTCCGCCATTCCTGTCAATTGTTCCCTTATGCTCTCCCTGAAACTTTGTACAACCTCTGGTTTAATAAGTTTGTCCAGGTCCCATCTCCTTAAATTCCCATCTTTCTGCAGTTTCTTCAGTTTTAATCTACAGTTCATAACCAATAGATTGTGGTCAGAATCCACATCTGCCCCTGGAAATGACTTACAATTTAAAACCTGGTTCCTAAATCTCTGTCTTACCATTATATAATCTATCTGATACCTTTTAGTATCTCCAGGATTCTTCCAGGTATACAACCTTCTTTTATGATTCTTGAACCAAGTGTTAGCTATGATTAAGTCATGCTCTGTGCAAAATTCTACAAGGCGGCTTCCTCTTTCATTTCTTCCCCCCAATCCATATTCACCTACTGTGTTTCCTTCACTCCCTTTTCCTACTGACGAATTCCAGTCACCCATGACTATTAAATTTTCTTCTCCCTTCACTACCTGAATAATTTCTTTTATCTCGTCATACATTTCATCTATTTCTTCATCATCTGCAGAGCTAGTTGGCATATAAACTTGTACTACTGTAGTAGGCATGGGCTTTGTGTCTATCTTGGCCACAATAATGGGTTCACTATGCTGTTTGTAGTAGCTAACCTGCACTCCTATTTTTTGGGGGACTGATGACCTTAGCTGTGAAGTCCCATAGTGCTCAGAGCCATTTGAACCATTTGAGCCTATTTTTTTATTCATTGTTAAACCTAGTCCTGCATTACCCCTATTTGATTTTGTATTTATAACCCTGTAATCACCTGACCAAAAGTCTTGTTCCTCCTGCCACCGAACTTCACTAATTCCCACTATATCTAACTTTAACCTATCCATTTCCCTTTTTAAATTTTCTAACCTACCTGCCCGATTAAGGGATCTGACATTCCACGCTCCGATCCGTAGAACGCCAGTTTTCTTTCTCCTGATAACGACATCCTGTTGAGTAGTCCCCGCCCGGAGATCCGAATGGGGGACTATTTTACCTCCGGAATATTTTACCCAAGAGGACGCCATCATCATTTAATCATACAGTAAAGCTGCATTTCTTCGGGAAAAATTACGGCTGTAGTTTCCCCTTGCTTTCAGCCGTTCGCAGTACCAGCACAGCAAGGCCGTTTTGGTTAATGTTACAAGGCCAGATCAGTCACTCATCCAGACTGTTGCCCCTACATCTACTGAAAAGGCTGCCGCCCCTCTTCAGGAACCACATGTCTGTCTGGCCTCTCAACAGATACCCCTACGGTTCGGCCATCTGTATCGCTGAGGCACGCAAGCCTCCACACCAACGGCAAGGTCCATGGTTCATGGGGGGCCAAAGGCTGTTAAAGAGTAGAAATCTAAATAAAAACGCAGTTGAATATGTACTGACGACTTTAAGGATTACAGTGGGAATGCATGGAAGATTTACGAGGATCTTTTCTACAGACATTGTCAGCATGGGAACAGCCAGAGGAAGAGTCTGCTGAACTGCCTGCTCCAGGGGATAAAATAAAACAATTTAAAATTCAGGCTGTTTCCCGTGTTACTATAATTCTGACAGTGTTGTATGAGTAATTTAATTTTAAAATTTATATTGTAATATTTTTTTTGTTCACTTTGTGTATCTTTCATGCAACGACAAAATGTTTATAAGTTTTGGAGCTGTTGTGAAATGGTCCGCACTTGTAACAAAATAGAACTGCGAAGGCTTCTGCGGTCAGTCAGCTGTAAAAGTTTTGTCAGCACCGTACGGTGTCATAATGTTAAAACTACACAGGAGAAAGTAACGTTTCTTCCACGATTACAGTGGCCTTCTTCTGTGTCTGCAGATCATCAGAAACAGAAGACGACCACTGTAACCGTGGCAGAAACGTTACTTTCTGCGGTGTAATTTTTTACACTACTACGCCGTACGGTACTCAGATTCTTACAAATAGTTGATGGTTCAAGGAGGTATACTCTGTCTTTCCGTCTAAATGAAAGGCAATTTGCTTTTGGCATACACGTTTCGCTTCTTTTATTTGTGAAGCTTGAAAAGAAGCGCAACGCATATGGCAAATCAAACTACCATTGTAAAGACGGAGTGCACCTTCATGAATTTTGAAGCAACTAAGAAACGACGGAAAATATTAACGATAGTTTAGCGTTCATTTTCAGTAGTTCTAGATCAGTATCAGTAATGTATGTTAGCAAAAATTATTTGAGCTGAATGCAAAATGTTTTCATTCTCCATTCTAGAATATTATCAGACTATCAGTTACAAATTTTAAGTGTAACATAAAATCTATATTTTCAAGTAAACAACTACAATTGGATTTCAGGATTACGTGTGGATCAGAGGAGAACCTAAAATGTTTTAAAGCGTCACATCAAATCACCGAAATGCTTGTATACAGGGTGAAGTAACATTTCAACTTCAAAATTTCTTAAGTTTTTCAGGGAAATTTTCTGAGTATTTTGGTATAAGAGACGGGTGACTCCCGGTCGCTCGTTACTGACTAGTAGTGTAATTTATTCGGTTTATTATAACAATTTTTATGTGTGGAAAGACTTTCAGACCAGTGGAAAAGCCAGTGTATGGAATCACGAAAACGTACAACACAAATCACAGTGTGATGCAATGACTCTCAGGCTGATGCAGAAGTTGGTGTGATGTGGCTGCCGTCGCTAAGAATAGGTATCGCCGTGTCGTTTTACCATTGGATTCAGTGAACCCGTACACGAGGTGCATATCGGCCAGTCCTTTCGTGAGTACAACCATTCATACGGCCGAGTGCCGATGTTAAGGTACAACCAACACTACTGGAAAAACAAAACAAAGACAGAACGGAGCAGTACCGAATGCAAGGTTGAGATAGGAGGGCATTACTGTTGTCAGCAATAAGTTTTTGTTGGGTTGGGTTGTTTTTGGGGGAGGAGACCAGACAGCGAGGTCATCGGTCTCATCGGATTAGGGAAGGAAGAGGAAGGAAGTCGGCCGTGCCCTTTCAAGGGAACCATCCCGACATTTGCCTGGAGCAAGTTAGGGAAATCATGGAAAACCTAAATCAGGATGGCCGGACGCGGGATTGAGCCGTCGTCCTCCCGAATGCGAGTCCAGTGTCCTAGCCACTGCGCCACTTCGCTCGGTGTCAACAATAAGTATCTCAAGTGAGTGGAACAAGTTTGTTGCCAAACAAGACTTACAGTGCATAGTGCTGGCTTTTGCACCGCTGTGAAGACGGACAGAGACAGGTGGAGGAAGAGAGAGGCATAGACAGGGGGGAGGAGGCGATGGACGGAGAGACAGAGGAGAGAAGGAGTTGGATTGGGGGGAGGGTGGGGGGGGTTGGAAGAAGTAGACAGAGAAAGGGAGTGGGAGAGACAGACTAATAGAAGGATGGAGTAAACACTTACCAAGGCAATGCTGGGCGCTCAGCTAGTACATAATAAAAACGTGAACGTGATGCAAGACAGAAGGAAAGTTCCGTGGCCAGTTAGTAAGCCAATCAGGCTTCCAAACTTCCATTACAGACACATACAAATTTAAAATAGTTTTACATGCATACGGATTTAAAATTGTTTAGCACATCAGGTAAAAATTATTTCTTAATTCTTACTTTTTATTAGAACCCTAAGATCACCCTTATTAGAAGTATAATTTCTTAGGTATCATGAAATACAAGTCTTGGAATAAGAAAGTTGCATATCTTGGACTGCAAGTAGTGCAAGGTCCCTTGTAGATAAAACCAAAACCATTTATTTGCAACAATAATACTGGTAAATATTCTGTACTTCATATAAATCTATCTGTGTGTGTGTGTGTGTGTGTGTGTGTGTGTGTACATACATATTTAAACAATCATGCACAATATTTATACAGGAATATTGTATTCCACAACTTCGAACGATTATTGAAAGAACGTAGAATATTACAGAATAGACTTTTATTAATCAGTAAGTCCCAGGATGTTTTAGAAAACTTGAAGGTGCATGAAAGCGTATTTGCAGAGAGCAGGAAGCCAACCAATTACACTAGAGTTCACAATGCCACGCGTCTGTCCAGCACACTACAACGAAATCTTGTTATGTAAGCCTCTGACTTTGATGTTACAATATCTTGAAGCCTTTAGCCGCTGTACGTCAGTAACTGATATTTAATTATAACAAATTTTACCAGGTAAGACGGATTTTTTATATTAGTTCAGTGCGTCGTTGCCTTTAAATGGCATACTGTCATAGTACGCAAGTTACGATACGATAACAAGCAAACATGAAAATTCTTGAACTTCCCCTCCGTGTGATGTTAATCGACATTTTACACTCTCAGACAATAAATAAACAAATGAAGAAAATAATAATAAAATGTAGAACGCATCCCGAAGAAATGAACCGAAAGGAAAGGAAATCGTTAGATGCTAAGTACATATGCAGGCAAACAGTTGACTGCATTTTCGGAAAAGATTAAATGATTTATTCAAGAGAAAGAGCTTCAGAAAATTGAGCAAGTCGATAACGCGTTGGTCCATCTCTGGCCCTTATGCAAGCATCATAGGCTTGATGTATCTCCTCCTGAGGGATGCCAGTTTCTGTCCAGATGGCGCCTTAGATGGTCAAGTCCCGATCTGGTTGGAGCGCCGTGCCCATAATGCACCAAGCGTTCCAGCTACTCTGCTGGCGGAGGTAGCGTTTAGCAGACACGAAGACAAGTAGTAGAAACTCTCACTGTGTGCGGATGGACATTATTTTGCTGAAATGTAAGCATGGGATGGATTGCCAAGGTGGCAACGAAATGGCATATCGTCGATAGACTCCTGTACTATGAGGGTTTGTAGTTGTGGTCTTCAGTCGTGAGACTGGTTTGATGCAGCTCTCCATCCGACTCTATCCTGTGCAAGCTGCTTCAACTCCCATACGTACTGAAGCCTACATCCTTCTGAATCTGCTTAGTGTATTCATTTCTTGGTCTCCCTCTACGATTTTTACCTTCCACGCTGCTCTCCAGTACTAAGTTGGTGATCCCTTGATGCCTCAGAACATGACCTACTAATCGATCCCTTCTTCTAGTCAAGTTGTGCCACAAACTCCTCCCTAATTCTATTCAATACCTGCTCATTAGTTATGTGATCTACCCACCTAATCTTCAGCATTCTTCTGTAGCACCACATTTCGAAAGCTTCTATTCTCTTCTTGTCCAAACTACTTATCGTCCACGTCTCACTTCCATACATGGCTAACAAATACTTTCAGAAACGACTTCCTGACACTTAAATTTATACTCGTTGTTAACAAATTTCTCTTCTTCAGAAACGCTTTCGTTGCCATTGGCAGTATACATTTTATATCCTCTCTACTTCGACCATCATCAGTTATTTTGCTTCCCAAATAGCAAAACTCCTTTACTCCTATAAGTGTCTCTTTCCCCAAATAACCCAACCTCTGTAAGTGTCTCATTTACTAATCTAATTCCCTCAGCATCACCAGACTTAATTCGACTGCATTCCATTATCATAGTTTTGCATTTGTTGATGTTCATCTTATATCTTCCTTTCAAGACACTGTCGATTCCGTTGAACTACTCTTCCAAGTTCTTTGCTGTGTCTGACAGAATTACAATGTCATCGGCGAACCTTAAAGTTTTTATTTCTTCTCCATGGATTGCAATAACTACTCCGAATTTTTCTTTTGTTTCCTTTACTGCTTGCTCAATATACTGATTGAATGACATCGGGGAGAGACTACGACCCTGTCTCACCCCCTTCCCAACCACTGCTTCCCTTTCATGTCCCTCGACTCTTATAACTGTCATCTGGTTTCTGTACAAATTGTAAATAGCCTTTCGCTCCCTGTATTTTACTCCTGTCACCTTCAGAATTTGAAATAGAGTATTCCAGTCAACATTGTCAAAAGCTTTCTCTAAGTCTACAAATGCTATAAACGTAGGTTTGCCTTTTCTTAATCTAGCTTCTAAGATAAGTCGTAGGGTCAGTATTGCCTCACGTGTTCCAATATTTCTACGGAATCCAAACTGATCTTCCCCGCTGTCGGCTTCTACCAGTTTTTCCATTCGTCTGTAAAGAATTCGCGTTAGTATTTTGCAGCCGTGACTTATTAAACTGACAGTTCGGTAATTTTCACATCTGTCAACACCTGCTATCTTTGGGGTTGGAATTATTATATTCTTCTTGAAGTCTGAGGGTATTTCGCCTGTCTCATACATTTTGCTCACCAAATGGTAGAGTTTTGTCAGGACTGGCTCTGCCAAGGCTGTCAGTAGTTCTATTGGAATGTTGTCTACCCCCGGGCCTTGTTTCGACTTAGGTCTTTCAGTGGTCTGTCAAACTCTTCACGCAGTATCGTATCTCCCATTTCATCTTCATCTACATTCTCTTCCATTTCCATAATATTGTCCTCAAGTGCATCGCCCTTGTACAGACCCTCTATATACTCCTTCCACCTTTCTGCTTTCCCTTCTTTGCTTAGAACTGGCTTTCCATATGAGCTCTTGATATTCATACAAGTGGTTCTCTTCTCTCCAAAGGTCTCTATAATTTTCCTGTAGGCAGTATCTATCTTACCAATCGTGAGATAAGCCTCTACATCCTGACATTTGTCCTCTAGCTATCACTGCTTATCCATTTTGCACTTCCTGTCGATCTCATTTTTGAGACGTTTGTATTCCTTTTAGCCTCCTTCATTTGCTGCATTTTTTTATTTTCTCCTTTCATCAACTAAATTCAATTCTATGAGGGTGTCGTGCTACAAAAAGAAATGGCACCTCAGACCATCACTCCTAACTGTGAGACTGGATGGCACATGACAGTCCCCGCTACCTAGGCTGTCTCCAGACACGTCTTCGTTGGTCATCATAGCCAAGGTCCGACCGGGACTCGTGACTCGACACAGTTCTACTCCAATCAATGAGATTTTAGGCCGGAGTCGTGTCCGGAGACTCAGCGGACAGTGGTGGGATACCAGCGCTCACCATACGGCCCGACAACCAGGAGTGCTGGTCTGGTATGCCACTTCTTTTCGTAGCAGGTCCCCTCTGGCTGTCATCTGCGGTGCCCTTACAGCACAGTGGCACGTCGACGATACTCTGCGTCCCTTTTCGTTGCCCTTTACGGCAAGCTATTCTGGGCTTACATTTCAGCAAGATAACACCCACCTACACTTGTATTCGTGCTTGTCAAACCCTACCTAGTTTAGCAAGGTCGCCGGATATCTCCGAAACTGAGAATGTTTGGAGAATTATGGGCAGGGCCTTCCAGCTATCTCGGGATTCTGACGATCTAAACCACCAATATATGGAGCGAAAGGCTATTTAATTTGTACAGAAACTAGATGGCAGTTATAAGAGTCGGGGATCATGAAAGGGAAGCAGTGGTTGGGAAGGGAGTGAGACAGGGTTGTAGCCTCTTTCCAATGTTATTCAATTTGTATATTGAGCAAGCAGTAAAGGAAACAAAAGAAAAATTCGGTGTAGGTATTAAAATCCATGGAGAAGTAATAAAAACTTTGAGGTTCGCCGATGACATCGTAATTCTGTCAGCAACAGCAAATGACTTGATAGAGCAGTTGAACGGAGTGAACAGTGTCTTGATAGGAGGATATAAGATGAACATCAACAAAAGCAAAACGGGGATAATGGAATGTAGTCGAATTAAGTCGGGTGATGCTGAGGGAATTAGATAAGGAAATGAGACACTTAAAGTAGTAAAGGAGTTTTGCTATTTGAGGAACAGAATAACTGATGATTGTCGAAGTAGAGAGGATATAAAATGTAGACTGGCAATGGCAAGGAAAGCGTTTCTGAAGAAGAGAAAATTGTTAACATCGGGTATAGATTTAAGTGTCAGGAAGTCGTTTCTGAAAGTGTTTGTGTGGAGTGTAGCCATGTATGGAAGTGAAAAATGGACGATAACTAGTTTGGACAAGAAGAGAATAGAAGCTTTCGAAATGTAGTGCTAGAGAAGAATGCTGAAGATTAGATGGGTAGATCACATAACTAATGAGGTGGTACTGAATAGAACTGGGGAGAAGAGGAATTTGTGGCGCAACTTGACAAGAAGAAGGGGCCGGTTGGTAGGACATGTTCTGAGGCATCAAGGGATCACAAATTTAGCATTGGAGGGCAGCGTGGAGGGTAAAAATCATAGAGGGAGACCAAGAGAGGAATACACTAAGCATATTCAGAAGGATGTAGATTGCAGTAAGTACTGGGAGAGGAAGAAGCTTGTACAGGATAGAGTAGCATGGAGAGCTGCATCAAACCAGTCTCAGGACTGAAGACCACAACAACCCACCAATTGAACAGAATTTGGTATGATATCCTCAGCGGAACGTCCAACAACTCTATCCGTCAATGCCAAGCGAATAACTGCTTGCAAAAGCTCTTTTTCTCGAATAAAACAGTCATTTCTCGTTTGTCTGTACACGTACAAAACATTTTCCGATTGCCGTAAAGTTCGGAATATTCTGTCGTTGTGCGGCGTTTTTTTGTCTTGGAGTGTATTACAACAAATCGTACCAAAGACGACGTGTTTTCAGGAAATCTTCAATGTGCCAGACCTTCGAAACAGCGTGCACTATCTGATCAAAAGTACCAGGACAGTTATTAGTAGCCATTAATGTGGGATGTGTTCGACCTTCGTCTTCAAGACGGCTTTATATCTGCTGAGGAGACGTTCAGTGAGATGTTTGAGTGGAGGAATTGCAGCCCATTCTTTCTAACCAGCCAAATCCAGAAGCGGTATTAATGTTGGATCCCGAGTTATGGGCGAATTCTACACTCTAACTCACCTCAAAGATGTTTAGATTAGGTTCAGATCAGGACTCTGGGCAGATCATTCCATTTCAGGGACTTTTTGTCGACGAACAATTACCTCACTGATGCTGCTTTATGATAGGGTGTATTGTCATGCTGATACAAACATCGTTTGCGAAGTGTGTTCATGCCTTCCGCATTTAGCGTCTTTTTAAGCGCTGTAGAGGGGCCACACCCTAAGCAAGGGAAAACTCCATACTAAAACATTACCTCTTCCGTACTTCACATTATGGCAGGTAACGTTTGAGAGGCGGAGATGCCTACTCCCGTTTGTAATTCATTCTCTCACGTTGACACACTTATAAGGAAACTAATTAAACAATGCCTGTGATATCTAACTGACTTCCATAAATCGATGAGTGGTTACGTGATCCATTCACAGTGTCACTTCGTCTCTTCCAATACAGATGGCGGCAATATTGCGCACACAAGATATAAATTGGCAGTGCTTTGGCGGAGCTGTCATCTGGATTGTTTGTGGGAAGAGACCAAACATCGAGGTCATCGGTCTCATCCGATTAGGGAAGGACGGGGAAGGAAGTCGGCCGTGCCCTTTCAAAAGAACCATCCAGGCATTTGCCTGGAGCGTATTTGGAAATCAAGGAGAACCTAAATCAGGATGGCCGGACGCGGGATTGAACCGTCGTCCTCCCGAATGCGAGTCCAGTGTGCTGTCATTTGTACCAGCTGATTCATGTGAAAAGGTTTCCGACGTGATTATGGCCGCACGACGAGAATTAACACACTTTGAACGCGAAGTGATGGTTGGAGCTACACACATGGGACATTCCATTTCGGAAATGGCTAGAAAGTTCAATACTCTGAGATCCACAGTGTCAAGAGTGTGCCGAGAATACCAGATTTGAGGCATTACCCATCACCATGGACAACACAGTGGCTGACGGCCTTCATTTAACGACAGGGACCAGCGACGTTGGCGTAAATTTGTCGGTGCTAACAGACAAGCAACTCTCCGTGAAATAACAGCAGAAATCAATGCGAGACGTACGACGAACGTATCCGTTTGGGCAGTGCGGCGAAATTTGTCGTTAATGGGTTACGGTAGCAGATGACCGACGTGAGTGCTTTTGCTAACAGCACGCCTGCAGCAGCTCTCCTGGGTTCTTGACCATATCGATCAGCCCTAGACAACTGAAACACCGTGCGCCAGTCAGTTGAGTCCAGATTTCAGTTGGTAAGAGCGGATGGTATGTTTTGAGTGTGGCTCAGACCCCACGATGGTATGGACCCAGATTATCAACAAGCCACTGTGCAAGCTGGTGGTGGCTCCATAATGGTGTGGGCTGTGTTTACATGGAGTTTACATGGAGTAGATTGGGTCCGATGGTCCAACTGAACCGGTCATTGACTGGAAATGGTTATGTTCACCTACTTGGAGGCCATTTGCAGCCATTCATGCATTTCATGTTCCCACACATGTCACCGGGCCGCAATTGTTCACGATTGGCTTGAAGAGCGTTCTGGACAAATCGAGCGAACGAGTTGGCCACCCAGATCGCCCGACATGAATCCCACCGAACATTTATGGGACACAATAGAGAGGTCAGTTCGTGCCCAAATTCCTGCACCGGCAACACTTTCGCAATTATGGCCGGCTGTAGAGGCAGCAGACCTCGACATTTTTCCAATGGATTTCCAGCGACTTGTTGATTTGATGGGTACTGGAATTGCTGCAATTCAACTATGGACACTGCACATTTTTAGCGGCGCCAAGTACACGCTAGTTTCGCAGTCTCTGTGCGAGATGTGGCAACGTGTGGAAGGGGGAAGTCGGTCATAATTAACAGTGCGACTACCTGAAAATGAGACTGGTTTTGCACCACAGGTTTGCTGGTCTGGAATCAGTTTTTGTGACCAGACGGTGCTTAAGTGTGTACTGGGCTAACGCCACCAGCGGGTGCGTTGCTGGTATCTTGGCAATATTTGCGTTTTGGCTCGGCTATGAGGAATTTTTTTTTAGAGGACGCCATCCAGACAAAGAAAGATGAAAGCAGTTTATCGCTAAAAATGCGCGTTCCTGGAGTGCTGGCTAAAATTGTTACTATCGAGATAGTACACTACTGGCCATTAAAATTGCTACACCAAAAAGAAATGCAGATGATAAACGGGTATTCATTGGGCAAATATATTATACTAGAAGTGACATGTGATTACATTTTCACGCAATTTGGGTGCGTAGATCCTGAGAAATCAGTACCCAGAACAACCACCTCTGGCCATAATAACGGCCTTGATACGCCCGGGCACTGACTCAAACAGAGCTTGGTTGGCGTGTGCAGGTGCAGCTGCCCATGTAGCTTCAACACGATACCACAGTTCATCAATAGTAGTGACTGGCGTATTGTAACGAGCAAGTTACTCGGCCACCATTGACCACATGTTGTCGATTGGAGAGAGATCTGGAGAATGTGCTGGCCAGGGCAGCAGTCGAACATTTTCTGTATCCAGAAAGGCCCGTACAGGACCTGCAATATGCGGTCGTGCATTATTCTGCTGAAATGTAGGGTTTCGCAGGGATCGAATGAAGGGTAGAGCCACGGGTCGTAACACATCTGAAATGTAACGTCCACTGTTCAAAGTGCCGTCAATGCGAACAAGAGGTGACCGAGACGTGTAACCAATGGCACCCCATACCATCACGCCGGGTGATACTCCAGAATGGCGATGACGAATGCACGCTTCCAATGTGCGAACACCGCGATGTCGCCAAACACGGATGCGACCATCACGATGCTGTAACAGAACCTGGATTCATCCGAAAAAATGACGTATTGCCATTCGTGCACCCAAGTTCGTCGTTGAGTACACCATCAAAGGCGCTCCTGTCTGTGATGCAGCGTCAAGGGTAACCGCAGCCACGGTCTCCGAGCTGATAGTCCATGCTGCTGCATCTGTTCGTGCAGATGGGATACGGTAAACCGGAATAGCGATAGGCTACAATCCGTCCTTTATCAAAGTCGGAAACGTGATGGTACGCATTTCTCCTCCTTACACGAGGCATCACAACGTTTCACCAGGCAACGCCGGTCAACTGCTGTTTGTGTATGAGAAATCGGTTGGAAACTTTCCTCATGTCATTACGTTGTAGGTGTCGCCAACGGCGCCAACGTTGTGTGAATGCTCTGAAAAGCTAATCATTTGCATATCACAGCATCTTCTTCCTGTCGGTTAAATTTCGCGTCTGTAGCATGTCATCTTCGTGGTGTAGCAATTTTAATGGCCAGTAGTGTATACTGCCCGGGAAGCAGTAGGTACGTGGGACTGTGGTTTTTTTTTCTGGGAGGGCGGATGGCACCACTATTACACCAAACATGGGAAAATTGTGATCTCCCATTTCTTCCTGTGTGGGAACGCTGCCAATTGGTGCACTCAGAGAATCCTGTAGGTCATAGATATAACGTTGTTATTAAGCTTTCTATTTGACAGAAGCCTTAGAGTTAGCCCTTCTATTGGCAGAGGAATGTGCACGAAATTATAACAATGAACTCTGTAGCGGAGAAGCCTAAGAGTCTCGGAATCGATCACATGGTACACAGTCGTGTAGTAAAGGTGTCGCAGGTTTTTGTTTCCATTGAGCACTCTCCGTGCTGGCTCAAGACTCAGTAAAATTTCGCACCGAAGAGCACCGGAGGCAGAAGGATATCGGAGACGAGGGTCACCTGGCCGTCCTGCTATTGATGTGTGGGGCTCCTCCTGCTGTAGCAACCCACGTCTTGCAGCTGCAGCCTCCAGCACACAATTGATGCGATGTGTCTGTGGGTACTGAGACTTTGAGAAAATTTAGACACAGTCGGACCAGGTATGGTATACAATTTGATATCCTCATTCCAGATATGTAAATGGTCACGTGGCTCACTAGTTATAATAGTGGGCACGTATCCTGTCCGGGACTAAGTCAACATCGTGATCAGATTCGTGTAATCACTCACACATCTAGCGAATAGTGGCAAATTCCGTGGTTGTCTTTCAAATACAGTTTGATATTATCCATTTACCACCCATTACCAGCACTGTCTTGGTATTCTCATGTTGTACTAGTGAACTGTACCAACGTGTGTTTGTGGTATAATTCCATCATTCTGTTAGACTTCATGATTTCGAATTCATGAACCTTCCTGATATGATGTGAATACGTAAATAGAAAATAAGTATGTAATTTTCCTGAACCTTGCATTTTATGTAAGTATTTAGAAATTGTTTCCCATTCCATGTTAGCTATTGTAAACGCAGGAGTACTGACACCATAATCCAGTTTCTTCATTTGTGTGGCCATACTGTTCGTAGTCGCTTTAGAATTCTTGAGGGTGTTTTTGTCCTGTCGTTGCAGCTAGAAAAAATGCGTGTGTTTTTTTTTCACCAGACGCGTTTCGCTTCATTTAGGTAAAGCATCATCAGTGGTCTGTGATTAAGTTATTTACATTTAGATCTGTTTGTATGGTCGAAAAAAGTTCTTTAACAATATGTTGGTTTTCACTTACCATAAGTAAAAACCAACATATTGTTAACAAACTGTTTTTCGATCTTAAAAGCAAGTCTAAATGTAAATAACTTAATCACAGACCACTGACGATGCCTTACCTAAGTAAAGCGAAACGCTACTGGTGAAAAAAAACACACATTTTTTGTTCTTTGTAACGACAGAACGGACACAACCCAGTTACTTGGGGCTACTTTATCATCATTTAAGTAATTAATGTTCACTAAATAAATAGCGGCAAAATAGATAGTATTTATTAGTTTCGTAACTGTTTTGAAATGATTCACATTCCCCAACAAATAGAGTCGATTTTAAGCAGTTTTATAGCGTCCATAACGCGTGTTAGCAAAAGTAAGTTTACGTGAATGCAAAATGCTTTTACTCCCCATTCTCGAGAATTGTCAAATTGTCAGTTGGAGAGGTTAAGTGTAACTTAAAATCTGTGTTTTCAAATAAATAACTACAGTTTGATTTAACCATTATGTGTGTATCTGAGGCTTCATGGAAGCTGTCTGACGTAAGTCCACGTGGATCTTTGTTGGTTTCTTACAGGTTGTACGGGCACTTGCCAAACACAAACCCTTCCGTCAGATTACCACAGGATATTACTTCAGACCACTCTCTTTCATTCATCCACTATCTAGAGGTGTGCCTCACGACGCCATATCTAGCATAGCTTACCACTGACTACACAAACGCGCTGCTTAAGAGGAGCTGCTCGGCTACTGTACTCAATTCTTTTTAACCCACTACGAGCAGTCATTGTGCTGACTGGACTGCTGGTAGCACTTTGCAACTCACGTGTGGTTCCTCCCTCTAATTTCATGCGATCTCTTACAGTCACCCTCCATGATGCTCGGCGGTCCGTCCCTGTCTATGCATAAGGCCTGCAACGTCTCGATTTACCAATGACTGACCCTTCGCGTTTTCAGTTCACAACAGTCGACTTGGGCAGCTTTAGAAGGACTCACAAGTGCCTGATGGATTTTTTACTCTGGTTACACCCAATGACCAGTCCACGACGAGTCACTGAGCTCTCCTGACCAACCCGTTCACCTGTTACTGCTCATCTGTTGACATCGCAGTATTCCTCGCCTATTTTTATGCTGGCGGGTCCGGCTCCCGTGACATCTAGTGATCAGTTTCGCGTTACATGGGGGAGTCCGGATGCTTTTGAGCAGTTAGTGTATTTTCATTCGACGTAAGTTATAGTATAAAACCTACCAAATACGGGCTTCAATTGCAAACAACTTAATCCAGTATGGTGTCTCATATGTTCTGCTTGCAATGTACGACGTTTCCTTGTCTCTCATTGGCCAAGTTCCTCTCCAGGAATAAAAAAAAAATCTGAGGTGTCTCATTGAGTTGTTCACGCTTCGAAATAGTCTGGAACGTGAAATGCGACATTGTGACGTCACAAAACTCTACCAGATCCGCCTCCACGAACGTTAAGTACGTCCTGTGTGAGGACAGATTTAGTAGCACGGATGGTGTCCAGTACGGACGATGCGACTGCAGACTTGGAAGATGCGATATATGTCTTCGAGGCAGGAGTGGCGGCGTGCAGAGAAGACCAGTTGCTTCGGCGTCGCAGCGCTGGCCCAGACGGCGACCGACGAACCTCCCGTGGGAGGTGAAGCACCCACAATAGCCGCTGTCACACGCACAAGAGTTTTTTAATCGCTAATCTTGTGCAGTGTCCAGCAGCTGCAGTGGGGCAACACAGGCGACACCGCACGTCTTCTTCTCTCTGGAGGGAAAACAACAACAACACGTTATTAATTCTTGTAAAACAACTTATAAGAAGGAAAGACAACCGAAATTTCACTAGTGTACGTAGCTTTGCAGATAAAGTAAGACAACAAGGAGACAATCTGACATAATAGTAACTAGACATCAAAAGCGTCCTTTGTTGTTTTTGCTGTCACGGTGCTCACTACAAAGACCGGTTTCGTGCAGTCTCCACGCTAGTCTGTTATGCGCAACCTTCTCGATCTGTGAATAACTGCTGCAACCTACATCCATTTGAACCTGCTTGCTATATTTATGTCTAGACCTCCCTCTACAGATTCTGCTCATCATGTTTGACTCCATTACCATATTAATGTTGTCAACTGTTATAAACTTTTAATTAACTCGTACCATAAATTTCTTTTCTCTCCAATTCGATTCAATACCTCTGCACTACATATTCGATATACCCTTCTAACGTTCAGCTTTTTTCTACACGACCACCCTTCAACAGATGTTATTTACTCTTCTTGTCTGAACCGTTCATCGTACATATTTCTCTTCTGTACAAGGCCACATTCCAGAAAAATACTTTCGGAAAAGACTTCATAACACTTAAATTAGTATTAGACATTAAAAAATTCCTGTTTCTCAGAAATGCTCTTCTTGCTACAGCCAGTAAACATTTTATATAATCTCTACTTAGGCCATCATGAGTATTTTGGTGCTCAAATAGCAAAACTCATCTACTACTTTCCCAATTTAATTCGCCCAACGTTCGACTACATTCCATTACCCTTGTCCTGCTTTTCTTGACTTTCGTCATATAATCTCTTTTCAAGACACTACGCACTGCGTTGAACTGCTCTTCCAAGTCCATTGCTATCTCTGAGAGATTTATAATGGCGTCGGCAAACCTATAAATTTTTATTTCGTCTCTCTCTATTTTAATTCCAGTCCCTAATTTCTTCTTGCTTTCCTTTACTGCTCGAACGATTTGCAGACCGAATAACATGAGGAATAGGCTGCAAACGTGTCTCACTCTCTTCAAAACTGCTGCGATCCTTTGATGTCCCCCGACTCAGCTGCCGTCTGGTTTCTGTACAAATTGTAAATAACCTTTCACTTTCTTTGTTTTGACGCTGCTGCCGTCAAAATTAGGTTTTCCTCCCTTCCAGCTATACTCACGTGCCTCCTACGCTACTTTCGAACTCACACTTATCTCTCTAAAAGCCGGCTTAGAGACATGGTACATCTTAACAGCCCGGACTCTTGTATTCTTCCCTCCCCCTCCTCCACCCCCCTTTCGGAATGATCCTCGGCTGGTGCAAGACATAATTTTTATATGGTTCACACATCAATGACTCATTATGGATTTCGGCCAGAACTGCTAAAGTATAAGGCGCAATCAAATGAAAAAGAGAGAGATGGAAAAAAGTAAGTAAACTGTTTGTTATTTCAAAAGTAACAGCCATAACTCTTAATACATTTATCTTAAACATTTTTAGAAGGTTACTGTCGACAGTCGTTAAGTAATGTATAAAATGCACATTTGAACTATCAGGTATTTTTATTTTACACACAAACATCTACCGGTTTAGGTCTTGGACCATTTTGACAGATAAAGGGTTAAAATGATTGAAGCCACCATATTGCCTTAGTCATTGCTTAAAAATGTAGTGCATGCCATGAATGTAGAACTTTAAAAGCAAAGATACGAGTACTGAATGTGTACAGAGCAGTACCGTTCTGTGTACATGTAGTGTTCGTATGTTTGCTTTTAAAGTTCTGTGTCATATATTTACAGTCATGGCATGCACTACACGTTATAAGCAATGACTAATGCAATATGGTGGCTTCAACCATTTTAGCCCTTCATACGTCAAAATGGTTCAAGAACGAAACTGGTAGACGCTTGGGTGTAAAATGTGCCTTTTATACATTTACCTTATTGTGAGACAACATGGTCCACGCCTTCATGGAAAAATGTTTCCTGCTGCCTGCGGAACGATAGCTGTATCCAGGCGTGCATCTCTTCGTCAGAAGAATATCAGCGACCATGAATGTCTTCCTTCATGGCTCCAGTAATATGGAAATCGCATGAGGGGAGATCGGGACTGTATGGAGTACGACCAAGTACTTTCCAGCGAAACTTCTGCAGCTGCAGCGTAGCCACAGGTACTATCCTGCAACACAATGATGCTGTCCGTCAGCATTCCCGGGCGTCTAGACTTGGTGACGCATACGGCGGTACGCGGACACTTTGCAGAAGCTGAAGCGCGCTATCAAGTCCAGGCACCCAGGAGTGTTGCAGAGCAGCATTCTGTTTCAGATCAGTGCCCATCCACTTGTTTCCAAAGTTGTTTCTAGTACGCTACAGAAGTTTCGCTGGGAAGCTCTTACCTACCGCGCGACTGCTACGGTCGCAGGTTCGAATCCTGCCTCGGGCATGGATGTGTGTGATGTCCTTAGGTTAGTTAGGTTTAAGTAGTTCTAAGTTCTAGGGGACTGATGACCACAGATGTTAAGTCCCATAGTGCTCAGAACCATTTGAACCATTTGAGCTCTTACCTCGTAGCCATCGATTTCCTTCGGACGAAGAGGTGCACGACGGGGTACAGTCATGGCTTTGTAGGCAACCGCGTGCATTATTCCATGAAGCCATCGACTGTCTTGTCCTCCCGCGGGAGGCTCCAGTCCCCCCACGGGAATGGGTGTGTGTGTTGTTCTTAGCATCTTAGCATAAGTTAGGTTAAGTAGTGTGTAAGTCTACGGACCGATGACCTCAGCAGTTTGGTCCCTTAGGAATTCACACACATTTGAATATGTTTTTTTAGTGTCTTGTGTCACAACGGGGCAAATGTATTAACAATTACAGCGATTACTTTTGAAATGACGAACGGTTTATTTACTTTTTTGCGTCTGTCTGGTTTTCACGTGGCTGCCCTTATATGGCGAAAAACTTACTTCATCTGACAAAAGACTCTGGAGAAACGTCGGACGAAATCTCTTATTCCCACTAGATGTTTCGCGGATTATCTTAAATTTGTAAAACAGTTTGACTTCTGAAGGATACGGTTGAGCTTATCCTGGAAATGTTGAGTGAGTAACCAGAACTAAAGCCACTTGCTTGAGGGTAGTCTTTCATACGAAACTGTTGCCGCTTAGAACACAAAAAAAGACAACAAGAATCCGAAAATCAGGTTTCTCATTACCTAGTAAGTAATATTTTGAAACTTACTAGCAAATTAAAAATGTGTGTGGGACCGAGATTCGAACTCGGGATATTTGCCTTTCGCGGGCAAGTGCTCTACCAACTGAGCTCCCCAAGCACGACTCACGACCCCCCCCCCCCCTCTCACAGCTTTAATTCCGTCAGTACCTCGTCTTCTACCTTCCAAACTTCACAGAAGCTCTCTTGCGAACATTTCTACATCTTGGTAGAGCACTTGCCCGCAAAAGGCAAAGGTCCCGAATTCGAGTCTCGGTCCCGCACACAATTTATTCTGCCAGGAAGTTTCATAACAGCGTACACTCCGCTGCAGAGTGAAAATTTCATTCAAGTAATATTTTGGCTGTTCTCTTCACTCTGAAGTGTGTATTCCAGTCATCATTGTCAAGAAACTTTCTCTAAAACCGCACGCGATATAAATGCTGATTTGCCTTTCTTCAATCTATTTTCTTCGAGAAGTCGTCGTGTCAGTATCACTTCAAGTGTTCCTGCATTTCTCTGGTACCCAAATGAACCTACTACTTAGCTCGGCTTTCAATATACAATTCGTGTTAGTGCTTAGCAAACGAGAATTACTAACGGATACTTCGGTAATATTAATATGTGCCCATACGTGCTTTCTTTGGAACTGGGATTATTAAATACATCCTGAAGTCTGGACGTATTTCGTCTGTCTCATGTATATTACATATCAGGTGGAGTAGCTTTATTGTTGGTCGTGCCAAGAAAGATCTTATTAATTCAGATGGAATGTCATCTACTTCAGATGCCTCGTTTCGACTTAGGTCTTTTAGTGATCAACCAAGTTCTTCTCTCAATATCAGGTACTTCATCCCATCTTCATCCACTTCTTCTTCCTGTAGTGAAATAAAATGGATTTCCACCCGGTGGAAAACTTTTGTGTTAATGAAGTGGCGTTAACATGGAAAGACAAAATGGAAATCAAGATATCTTGAAACGTTGGCCACGCACATGCAGTTCTGACAAGCAAATCACTAGTACCAAAATAGAGTTCGTATTCTACTATTTCGATCCTCCTAGCCTCAACCACCTGAGTACGCCCATCGTGACAAAACGAAATTACCAATGATTAGCAGATTCAAATATTTAGCTACAGTAAAATAGCACGACGGAGCTATAGACACAAGTGCCATCCATTGGATAAGCACATATTGGAGTAAGTGGTACACGTTCTCTGGAAAAAAGGCCTCACGTTGCCGAAAGGAAAGTATGGAAGTCATTAACCAGTAATTGTGTCTGGCGGAGAGGTATAAGTTGCGAGGAAGCATGAGCAAGATAAGTTAAATCCGCATAGAGGCTCCTGTTACGATGGTTATGAGAAGTCATCCTTGCCCACGAAGTCCCTCACGAATAAATGAGGGATAGTTTGAAAACTGCACTCATTATAGAGTCCAGGCTGTAATATATGATTACATTTAGTGCGGACCAGATTACTACGTCTCTAGAGGAGAGGGAGAGGCAATCCTACGTCCACCTGGCTGACAACTGTCCAAAAGGAAGAAGTAGGAAGTGGGAGATCAAGACACACAGAAAAAAGAAATGTGACTGAGGATAAGGAAAGCAAAGCTAACCCCATATAACCAGAGTATCTGAGGGGCAAGAAGCATAAATGTTCAAAAGTAATAAGAGAAAGTATGTCTTCAGCGGTAGATTTCACTCCCTCATTTCGTTTGACACACACGCTATAGAGAATACTGCACTACACTGCAAATCAGTTTCAATGCCGTCCAGTCGATTCACTGACAGGTCACGTAAAGCGTTGGTTTATGACTCACCAAGAAAGTGTTGTTGGACCCCTGCTCATTTTTAAAGGATCGGCATTGTACACGGGCTTGAATGACGAGGCAAAGGAGTCGATCTTCAGATAAAGTTAAGATCCTAAATGGATTACTTTACTGCCGACTTTTGCTCACATTTCACTGACAATTCTTAGTCAATCATATAGGTTGTCCTGCTAATTACCTGCCTCGTTGACAATGGTCGACGAACTGTAGTGAAGCGACAGGGAGATCTCAGTTGTCTGCATCGAATAGTCACATACTCTTCCCAATGATTTAACAGTACTGTTAGTAGCGTGAACTGCAACTTGTGGGAATACACTCGTACTGTAGGAAAATTAATCTAAGATCGGAAACGAAATTTGCTGAAAAGCCAATCACTGACACGGTACAGAAAACAGGAATAGCATCATCCCAAAAGTCTACAAAGAAATTTAGCTTTCATTGTGAATTAACAGTATCGTATGTACACGAACTTGAATAACATTGTACACTATCTTAAAATAGAACAGTAAAAAAATCGTGGTTGCACAATATAGGATTTTTTAAATCTTCATATGTGAAGCGTTTCGCCTGTTCTAGGCATCATCAGACAATCTGTGGAAATTACAAACTGGCATAAGTCTAAATTGCTATTAAAGGCAGTAATAAATGAATAAATTAAAAATAACAAAAGGAAGACATTCACAGATTGCACGATGGAGCACAGGGCAACATTTGTGTTTCAGGGGATGGTGAGCGGTACAAATTTCAAGTCGTAAAATATTGCACCATGATTGAGCTAAGCGATAAAAATTCGTGCTAATCGTGACCGAGGCGTGGAACGTAATTAAGAGTCCCAAAGAATTGGGAGGTAACAGCCAGACAGCCACTGTCTATGCTTCATTACATCACCGATAAAATTCTTCCTATTCCTAATCGAGGCGTCAAACATGATTAAGAGTCCCAAAAAACTGGGACGTAACAGCGAAATAGGCGATATCAATGCTTCATTATACCACCTAGAAGCAACAAGTGGCTATCCCATTTTTTGGGTCATTCTCATACAACTTGGCTAAGTTATCTGGACATACTAGTGTCATATTGTTTTTTTTTTTTTCAAGGACTCTCTCATGCAATACTCGCTCCCCCATAGCGAGCAATCTATCAGGAATTTATTCTCTAAGTCAGCTGTACAGAATGTCCCACCGAGTACATCGATCAAACAGGGGGATCTTTCGCTGCTACCTTTAACGGGCAGCTACTAATAAAAAAAAACGTTCAGATGAACAAATTTTCCCTCAAATCTTCTGCCCATCAGCCCCAGATTTGGTTTGGAAAACCTTAAAATCCTTCAAGTGGCCAACAAGGACAAGAAACTGAATTTATTGGAAGAGTTTGAAACTTCCAGCCATATCTTTTTCAAATCTCCGAATCTAAAAAAAAAAAAAAATACAAAAAAAACCGACAAAGTCTGTTGTAAAACATCAAACATTTTTGGATGTAATGATGCATATCTTTAAATGATGGTTGCCACCTATTATTTTATTTAAATCTTAGCCATCGCTTAGTTAAGTTTTAGCGCGCCAACTTGTGAGCCTTTTCTCACTGTGGCTCCACGTGGCCTTGACACTTGTTTGGCAGTCTAGTTACCGACATGGTAGCGCGTACTCAAAGTACTGTAAACAAACCATATTTGGGTCCATGGAGCAGTTTCTTCGAGGGTTAGTTATCATCGTTAGTCTGCTTACCGGTTTGGTGTTGCTTTTGGCTTCGTTGCTTCATATGTTTATTACAATTTTTTATCTGTTTCTTTATTTTTATAAATGCCCATTCATTTACCAAAGGTGTATTAGCCTAGCCATTATATGGGTGTATTTTGCTTTCGTAAGCTTTTTATGCTCACTGAATTTGCTTATTTCGCTCAGTTAGGTACCAGTTGCACACTTTAGCAGCTATCTTTTTCCTACTGTAGTTACATTTATTCGTGTTGCTTCTAGGTGATGTAACGAAGCATTGACAGTGGCTATTTTACTATTACCTCCCAGTCTTATGGAACTCTTAATAATGTTCGATACTTCGGTCACGATTAGCAATAATTTTTATCGGCAAGCTCAGGTATGGTGCAATATTTTATGACTTGAAATTTATACGCCTCACCACCCTGTGAAACACAAATGTGGACCTGTGTTCCATGTTTCAATCGATATATGTCTTCCATTTGTTATTTTTAATTTATTCATTTATTATCGCTTTTAATAGCAATTTAGACTTATACCAGTTTATAATTTCCCCAGACTGTCTCATGATGCCTAGTACAGGTGAAACGCTTCACACGTGAAGATTCAATCTATCTTGTGCATCCAAGGTTGTTTTTTCTGTTATAAAGACCTCTTATAGTTGCTGTACCAGAGCCACTGCGGCAGTCATGTAGTGGACGGATTTTAACCATCTAAAAGTACCTCGACACTAGCTAAATTTTGTACGTATGAGGGCTACGCAGACAACCAAAGCTGGGGCAGATTATGCACGAGCTTGTGTTGCTCGGTGGTACTGTAGTCAGAGGAATATGGAGAGCCAAACTATCAAGTTGCGAAAAAGTGATGTTGGTTAGATTTACAATCACGTCGTACCCTGATGGTCGTAAGTCAACCAGTCCTTCGGGAAAAGAAGGTCAACGGTCTGGTCCTGATGAGTAATGATAAACCCTTGGTAAACAAAACAGGTCAGAAAACTGTTGCGGTATCAACGATAAGAGTGTGTGAACTTTAAAAGAACGCAAAATATCCAAGATTAGTATGTTTTGCTGAATTTGAAATTTAGCGCGGACAGACGTTTTTTATTGTTTCCACAACGAAACTCTGCCTCGAAATCTGCCAAAAAATCCAGAAATATTCTGATAGTATGTAAAGTACGCCAGTAACAAGACGCAATAAATACCTTCAATACTTGATAGCAATGAGAAAGTTCTCGATGACACTGCCACTAAAGCAGAGTGTCTAAACAGGGATTACCGAAAGTCGTTCACCAAGGAAGACCAATTAAATATCCCAGAATTCACTCCAATTATAGCTGCCAGCATGAGTAATTTAGAAGTAGATATCTTCGGTGTAGTGAAGTAGATTAAATTATCCAGTAAAGGCAAGTGTTCTGGTCCAGAGTGTATACCAATTAGCTTCCTTTCGGAGCACGCTGATACAGTGGCTCCATTCGTAGCAGTCATATACAACCGCTCGCTCGATACAAGATACACATTTTAAAAAAGAGCACACCAATACTCATGGAAGGAATTAGGAGTAATCCGTTGAATTGCGGACCTATATCACTAACGTCGATTTGCAGCAGCATTCGGGAGGGTGCACTGTTTTCAAAAATTATGGATTACCTCCAACGAAACGATATATTGGCAAATAGCCAATTCACAAAATATCATTCTTGTGAAAGAACACTAGCTCTTGTTCGTGCCGCTGACGGGTGTCCAGTCGGCTGCACTCGGCTGGAAACCTGACAACAGTACAAACAAGTGATTCGCCAGGAAAGTCTAAGATCACACAAAATTACCTCTTCATTCTCACGAAGTTATGAGTGCTACCGACAAGGGACGTCAGACTGATTAGATATTTTTAGATTTCCAGAACGCAGCTTCTTATCAGATTTCGTGCCTATCGTCTCAGCTGTGCGAAATGATTCGTGATTTCCTGTCGGAAATGTGACAGTTCGTACTGAGTGACGCAAAGACATGGAGTGAGACACAAGTAAAACATGGCGTTCCCCAAGGAAGCATTATAGGCCCTCTGCTGCTCGTAAACTATGTAAACGATTTAGGAGACAATCCGAGCAGTCGTCTTAAATTGTTTGCAAATCACACTGTGATTTACCTTCTCGTAAAGTAATCGGGTGATCAAAAACGATTGCGAACCGATTTAGACAACATATCTGTATGGTGCGAAAACTGGCAGATGACTAAGTAATGAAAAGCGTGAAATCATGCACATGAGTACTAAAAGGAATCAGCCAAATTTCCGTTACATGATAAATCACATAAATCTACGAACAACTTAAATTGACACGATCACAGAGATAATGCTGCGGGAAAGCAAACCGAGGCTGCGATTTATTCGCAGAACACGTAGAAGATGCAAGAGGTCTACTAAAGAGAATCGCTACACTACGTTTCTCCGTCCTCTTCTGGAGTATTGCTGCGTGGTGTGGGATGCAAAAAGGGCAGAGTATCACGGATATGATACGCTAGCAGGGGTGGCAGTCACTGAAACAAAGGCGATTTTAATTGCGGAACGATATTTGCACGAAACTCCAAACGCCAACTACGAGGTGCGGCTAGAAAAAAACCGGACTGATGCTGGAAAAAACATTTATTTACAATTATTTACAATTTCATGTTATCTCCTTCAATGTACTCTCCTCCTCGGTCTCTACACCGCTCCATACGAATTTTCCACTGTTCATAGCAATGCTGCAGATCATTTTCGGTAAGTCCATACATTACTTCCGTCGCTTTTTCTTGTACTGCTTCAACAGTCTCAAATCTAGTTCCTTTCAAAGCTGACTTGACTTTAGGGAAAAGAAAAAAGTCACAGGGGGCCAAATCAGGTGAGTAGGGTGGATGATCTAAGATGGGAATGTTGTGTTTTGCCAAAAACGTCTTCACTGACAACGCACTGTGAGCTGGGGCATTGTCTTGGTGAAGGATCCATGACTTTTTTCTCCACAAATCGTTCCGTTTTCTCCGTACTCGCTCACGTAGGGCAGCCAGGACGCTAATGTAGTAGTGCTGATTCACTGTTTGTCCCTCTGGTACCCAATCAATGTGCACAATCCCTTCGATGTCAAAAAAAAAAAAAAAAACAATCATCATTGCCTTGAATTTCGATTTTGACATTCGTGCTTTTTTTTGTCGTGGAGAACCAGGAGTTTTCCAATGCATCGATTGGCGTTTAGTTTCGGGATCGTAAGTAAAAAACCACGATTCATCGCAAGTAATAACATTTTGTAAGAAGGTGGGATCACTTTCAATGTTTTCCAGGATGTCAGAACAAATCATTGTTCGGCGTTCCTTCTGTTCAATTGTGAGACACTTTGGAACCATTTTTGAACACACTTTGTTCATGTTGAAACTTTCATGAAGAATCTGCCTAACACTTTCCTTGTCAACTCCTGTTAACTCAGACACTGCTCTGATTGTTAAACGGCGATCTTGTCGAACAAGTTTACCGATTTTTTCAATGTTTGCATCAGTTTTTGCTGACAATGGTCTGCCAGTGCGAGTGTCATCACTGGTGTCTTCGCGGCCATCTTTAAATCGTTTAAACCACTCAAACACTTGTGTTCGCGATAAACAATCATCGCCGTACACGTGTTGTAACATTACAAACGTTTCACTTGCAGATTTTCCTAGTTTGAAACAAAATTTGATGTTAACACGCTGTTCTTTCTGTACACTCAACATTTTCCGACGCACAGACAAAACGTCAACTACTTAAAACAGACGCCACGGGCAGACTGAGTGCAGGAGGCAGATGAAACTCGAGCAGTAGGCGGAGCGAGAGTCACGTGACAGGCCACGCGACTTTCAGCCTTATTGCATTCGTTTTATTGTTTCACCAGTACTAGTCCGGTTTTTTTCTAGCCACACCTCGTATACACTTCGAATGCGAAAATATTTTTTTGGGGCCCACCTACGTAGGGAGAAATGATCAGTGTAATAAAAGAAGAAAAATCAGAGTACGCACGGAAAGATATCAGTGTTTTCCCGCGCGGTGTTCGAGAGTAGAACGGTAGAGAAATGGCTTGAAGGCGTTGAGATGAACCCTAGGTCAGGCAATTAATTGTGAATTGCAGAGTACTCATGTAGATGTGGATGATGTAGACCTAAGGTAATCTCGGCATAGAGACGGTTTGGAAAAGTAACCACTTGTGTCGTTCTCGTCCCCATCGATTTAGGGAAACGACGGGAAGTCCGCCTTTCCTAAACGCAAGCCTCTTACCTAGACCACTGTGTCGCCTCACCCGCAGTGTCGTCAAAAATCTCTAATTAAGAGGTGTAAGAGAGAAAACATTTATCGTTAGAGTTGGCGAGGTCGACCACGAGCTACGACCCAGCAACAGGTCGCTGGTGGGTCTTATGAACTGTCAAATAGCGCGGCTGCTGCATTGGCTGCACTCTTTGAGGCTGCCCCTGTGTCAGACACCTCACGTCAGATAGGGGTTGCTCTGTGCAACCTGCTTTCCACCAGATGCACGACCCTAACACGAAGGCACCGCATGGCTTGACGAATGTTCTTTCAGTTTGCTCTGCTCTTCCACGAGACGCTAAAGGCAGAAGATACCGGCGCCCAGATTGATTTGCGAAAGATGTTCCATACAGGTCCACGCTGTCGCCTGACGAATGAATTACGGGCGTGCCTAATATGAGATCAGGTTCTTGATTGGAGTGAAGAGTTTCTAGCAAATAGAAAACAGAGCTTTGGACGTACCTCAAAGGAGTGTTATAGCCGGCCGGAGTGGCCGAGCGGTTCTAGGCGCTACAGTCTGGTACCGCGCGACCGCTACGGTCGCAGGTTAGACTCCTGCCTCGGGCATGGATGTGTGTGACGTCCTTAGGTTAGTTACGTTTAAGTAGTTCTAAGTTCTAGGGGACTGATGACCTCAGAAGTAAAGTCCCATAGTGCTCAGAGCTATTTGATTATTTTGAACCAAAGAACCAATTTTTTTGCTTTGTGATAGATGGCGCTGTAATAGTCACAAACGTATAAGTACTTGGTATCACGTAACATTCCACCAGTGCGGACGGTATTTACTTTGTGATACATTACCCATGTTAAAATGGACCGTTTACCAACTGCGGAAAAGGTTGATATCGTGTTGATGTATGGCTATTGTGATCAAAATACCCAACGGGCGTGTGCTATGTATGCTGCTCGGTATCCTGGACGACACCATCCAAGTGTCCGGACCATTCGCCGGATAGTTACGTTATTTAAGGAAACAGGAACTGTTCAGCCACATGTGAAACGTCAACCACGACCCCCAACAAATGATGATGCCCAAGTAGGTGTTCTAGCTGCTGTTGCGGCTAATCCGCACATCAGTAGCAGACAAATTGCTCGAGACTCGGGAATCTCAAAAAAGTCGGTGTTGAGAATGCTACATCAACATCGATTGCACCCGTACCATATTTCTATGCACCAGGAATTGCGTGACGACGACTTCGAACGTAGCGTACAGTTCTGCCACTGGACACAAGAGAAATTACGGGACGATGACAGATTTTTTGCACGCGTTCTATTTAACGACGAAGCGTCATTCACCAACAGCGGGAACGTAAACCGGCATAATATTCACTATTGGGCAACGGAAAATCCACGATGGCTGCGACAAGTGGAACATCAGCGACCTTGGCGGGGTAATGTATGGTGCGGCATTATGGGAGGAAAGGTAATTGGCCCCCATTTTATCGATGACACTCTAAATCGTGCAATGTATGCTGATTTCCTACGTAATGTTGTACCGATGTTACTACAAGATCTTTCACTGCATGACAGAATGGCGATGTACTTCCAACATGATGGATGTCCGGCACATAGCTCGCGTGCGGTTGAAGCGGTATTGAATAGCATATTTCATGACAGGTGGATTGGTCGTCGAAGCACCATACCATGGCCCGCGCGTTCACCGGATCTGATGTCCCCGGATTTCTTTCTGTGGGGAAAGTTGAAGGATATTTGCTATCGTGATCCACCGACAACGCCTGACAACATGCTTTAGCGCATTGTCAATGCATGTGCGAACATTACGGAAAGCGACCTACTCGCTGTTTAGAGGAATGTCGTTACACGTATTGCCAAATGCATTGAGCGTAACGGACATCATTTTGAGCATTAATGTGATATTTACAGGTAATCACGCTGTAACAGCATGCGTTCTCAGAAATGATAAGTTCACAAAGGTACAAGCATCGCATTTGAACAACCGAAATAAAATGTTCATACGTACCTACGTTCTGTATTTTAATTTAAAAAACCTACCTGTTACCAACTGTTCGTCTAAAATTGTGAACCATATGTTTGTGGCTAATACAGCGCCATCTATCACAAGTGAAAAAGGTGGTTCAACTAAAACATTCATATTTCTTTACGTACTACACGAATATGTAATAAAAATGTTGGTTCCTATTTAAAAAACGCAGTAGATATCGGTTTTTACCTATGGCAGCGCCATCTAGCGGGCCACCCATAGCGCCATCTGATTTCTCCCTTCAAGCTAGACAAGTTTCGTTCTTTGTAGTTTTTTCGTTTGACGCTTATTTCGTGTGACATTTGGCCCGGTCACGATCAATGGACTACCCTGTATAAATGGTTCAAATGACTCTGAGCACTATGGGACTTAACAGCTGAGATCATCAGTCCCCTAGAACTTAGGACTACTTACACCTAACTAACCTAAGGACATCACACACATCCATGACCGAGGCAGGATTCGAACCTGCGACCGTAGCGGTCTTGCGGTTCCAGACTGACGCGCCTAGAACCCCACGGCCACACCGGCCGGCCTACTCTCTGTAGCAAAGATAGATACCGTCTACACAAAAATTAAAGAGGTTTTTGGAGAAAAGAGAAGCAGCTGTATGAATATCAAGAGCTCAGTTGGAAGACAAGGCCTAACTAAAGAAGGGAAAGCTGAAAAGTGGAAGGTGGAAGGAGTATATACAAGGTCTGTACAAGGGAGATAAGCTTGAAGGCAATATACACTCCTGGAAATTGAAATAAGAACACCGTGAATTCATTGTCCCAGGAAGGGGAAACTTTATTGACACATTCCTGGGGTCAGATACATCACATGATCACACTGACAGAACCACAGGCACATAGACACAGGCAACAGAGCATGCACAATGTCGGCACTAGTACAGTGTATATCCACCTTTCGCAGCAATGCAGGCTGCTATTCTCCCATGGAGACGATCGTAGAGATGCTGGATGTAGTCCTGTGGAACGGCTTGCCATGCCATTTCCACCTGGCGCCTCAGTTGGACCAGCGTTCGTGCTGGACGTGCAGACCGCGTGAGACGACGCTTCATCCAGTCCCAAACATGCTCAATGGGGGACAGATCCGGAGATCTTGCTGGCCAGGGTAGTTGACTTACACCTTCTAGAGCACGTTGGGTGGCACGGGATTCATGCGGACGTGCGTTGTCCTGTTGGAACAGCAAGTTCCCTTGCCGGTCTAGGAATGGTAGAACGATGGGTTCGATGACGGTTTGGATGTACCGTGCACTATTGAGTGTCCCCTCGACGATCACCAGTGGTGTACGGCCAGTGTAGGAGATCGCTCCCCACACCATGATGCCGGGTGTTGGCCCTGTGTGCCTCGGTCGTATGCAGTCCTGATTGTGGCGCTCACCTGCACGGCGCCAAACACGCATACGACCATCATTGGCACCAAGGCAGAAGCGACTCTCATCGCTGAAGACGACTCGTCTCCATTCGTCCCTCCATTCACGCCTGTCGCGACACCACTGGAGGCGGGCTGCACGATGTTGGGGCGTGAGCGGAAGACGGCCTAACGGTGTGCGGGACCGTAGCCCAGCTTCATGGAGACGGTTGCGAATGGTCCTCGCCGATACCCCAGGAGCAACAGTGTCCCTAATTTGCTGGGAAGTGACGGTGCGGTCCCCTACGGCACTGCGTATGATCCTACGGTCTTGGCGTGCATCCGTGCGTCGCTGCGGTCCGGTCCCAGGTCGACGGGCACGTGCACCTTCCGCCGACCACTGGCGACAACATCGATGTACTGTGGAGACCTCACGCCCCACGTGTTGAGCAATTCGGCGGTACGTCCACCCGGCCTCCCGCATGCCCACTATACGCCATCGCTCAAAGTCCGTCAACTGCACATACGGTTCACGTCCACGCTGTCGCGGCATGCTAGCAGTGTTAAAGACTGCGATGGAGCTCCGTATGCCACGGCAAACTGGCTGACACTGACGGCGGCGGTGCACAAATGCTGCGCAGCTAGCGCCATTCGACGGCCAACACCGCGGTTCCTGGTGTGTCCGCTGTGCCGTGCGTGTGATCATTGCTTGTACAGCCCTCTCGCAGTGTCCGGAGCAAGTATGGTGGGTCTGACACACCGGTGTCAATGTGTTCTTTTTTCCATTTCCAGGAGTGTATTAGAAATGGAAGAGGACGTAAACTAAGATAAAATGGGAGATAGAGCACTGAAAGACTTAAGTCGAAACAAGGCTCCAGCAGTAGACGACCTTCCTTCAGAACTTCTGATAGCCTTGGGAGAACCAGCCATGACAAAACTCTTTCATCTGGCGTGCAAGATATATGAGACAGGTGAAATATCCTCAGACTTCAAGATGTACGTAATAATTGCAATTCCAAAAAAATCAGGTGTTGACGTGTTGGAAAACGAAAGAACTATCAGTTTAATAAGCCATGGTTGCAAAATACTAACACGAATTCTTTACTGGAGAATGGAAAAGCTGGTAGAAGACGACCTCGGGGAAGATCGCAGTGTGGATTCCCGAGAAATGTAGGAACACGAGAGGCAATACTGACCTTACGACTTATCTTAGAAGAAACGTTAATGGAAGGTAAACTTATGTTTATAACATTTATAGAGTTGGAGAGAACTTTTTCAGTGTTGACTGGAACACTCTCCTTGAAATTCTGAAGATAGTAGGAGTAAAACATAGGGAGCGAAAGGCTATTTATAACTTGCGGAAAAAGCAGATGGCAGTTATAAGAGTCGAGCGGCATGAAAGGGAAGTAGTAGTTGAGAAGGCGGGATTCTAGCCTATCCCCGATTTTATTCAGTTTGTACATTGAGCAAGCAATACACGAAACTAAAGAAAAGATTGAAGTGGGAATGGAAGTTAAGAGAGAAGAAATAAAAACTTTGAAGATTACCGATGGCATTGTAATTCTGTCAGAGACGGCAGACGACCTGGAAGAGCAGTTAAAAGGAATGGGCAGTATCTTGAAAGGAGGATAGAAAATGAACATCAACAAAATGCAAGACTAGAATAATGGAAGGTAGTCGAATTAAATCAGGTGATATTAAAGGAATTAGACTAGGAAACGAGACAAGTAGTAGCTGAGTTTTGCTATTGGGGCTGCAAAATAACTGATGATGGACGCAGTAGAGAGGACTGGCAATGGAAAGAAAAGCGTTTCTTAAGAAGAGAAATTTGTTAACATGAAATATAGATTTTAGTGTTAGGAAGACTTTTCTGAAGGTATTCGTCTATAGTCATGTACGGAGGTGAAATATTGAGGATAAAATTTTAGACAAGAACAGAATAGAAGCTTTTGAAATGTGGTGCTACAGAAGACGCTGAAGATTGGATGGGTAGATCACGTAACTAAAGAGGAAAGAAATTTTTGGCGCAACCTGACTAGAAGAAGAGATCGATTGATAGGCAACATTCTGACACATCAGGGTATCACAAATACTGGAGGGAAGTTTGGGGGGGGGGGGGTACGGGAATGATCGTAGAGGGCGACCAAGAGACGAATGCAGTAAACAGGTTTAGAAGCATGTAGGTTGCAGTCGTTATTTGGAGACGGAGAGGCTTCGATAGGACAGAGTAGCATGGAGAGCTGCATCAAACCGGTTTTCGGAGTGAGGACCGTAACACATACACTCGGAAGGACCCATTATTGTTCCATAACTCCATTTCCGAACAAAATCTCGAAATAGCTCACTAAACATGTGGGATTGTGGCGAACGGAACGATGTAAAGTGAAACGTCCACGTGATTTTAATCGCAAGAAAGACAGGTACCAGACTCTTGTTCATCGGAAAAATCCTCGTTAAGGAAGTATCTGTCGAAACCCTTTGTTCAACTGATACTCCTTAATCTGCAGCTGTTATCAAGTACGATTTAAAGAACAAATACTGGAAATCCAAAGAAGAGCAAAATGTTTCCTGCAAGGTAGACTTGGTAAGCACGAAAGCATCACCTAGATTGTCATCAAAAACCAGCGTCAGACGCTACAAGAGGGGCGTCGAGCATCACGGCGTGGTTTACTTTTAAAATTCCGAGAGCATACATTCCTACCAGAGTCAATTAGTATAATGCTCACTCGTACATACACCTTGCGAAAAGATGAACGTAGAATTAGAGAGACGCTTGCTCACACTGAAGCTTACAAAAGCTGTTTTTCCTACTTGCCAGTCGCGACTGGAACATTCGCGACATAACAGCGGTACACAAGCACCCTCTGTCACACACCTTAATGTGGCTAGTGCATTATAGATACAGTTGTAGATGTACAAGGGACATTCAGTAATTCAGAGGCAGATTCATATAAAAAAATGAAGTATTTTGTAAGAGGAGTTTTGTACTTTCATGCTTTTAGGTTGGCACCACTGGGAAGAGCTGAGAACAGCTGCTGGATAAAAATTGGTTTTTTCACTGTAAAAATACAGCAACCAGCCACTTTTTAATGCGTTTTATTTATACCAATATGCATTTCGGGTTTGCACCCATCTTCAGCTGGCAAATTACATGGATCTTCAGTTACTACAGTAATACAATCTCGACAGCAGTTTGGATGCTGCAGCAGGCCTGTGCAAAAGCAACGATTCCAATCATTTACTTCAATTTCACGAGTTTAAAGTTATGCACTATCAGTTGTTCATTTTTTCTTGGCTTTTCTTCTTTTTTGCAACAACACAAACACTTTTTATCACGCATTTTACACAGGCGCACTGCGTGATAAAAAGTGTTTGTGTTGTTGCAAAAAAGACGAAAAGCCAAGAAAAAACAAGGAGAGGAGAATGTAAGTAAAACGAACAACTGATAGTGCATAACTTTAAACTCGTGAAATTGAAGTAAATGATTGGAATCGTTGCTTTTGCACAGGCCTGCTGCAGCATCCAAACTGCTGTCGAGATTGTATTACTGTAGTAACTGAAGATCCATGTAATTTGCCAGCTGAAGATGGGTGCAAACCCGAAATGCATATTGGCATAAATAAAACGCATTAAAAAGCGGCTGGTTGCTGTATTTTTACAGTGAAATATCATTATCCACGGCCACGGAGCTCAACAGTCCAAATAAAATGGACAAATTGTTAAAAATTGGTTTATTTATGACCTGAATATTGCATTTAATGATGTCGTGTCTGCTTGAAGTTTCCACATAAGGCGAACAACGTTCAGTGATGCGGTTTTTTGTTATCTGAAGACGAATAAAAGGACAAAATCTTTTCTGGAATGGTTTTTCCAGTATGGTCAAAGCTGTATGAATCGCTGAAATTTTTGTAAGTGGCTACAACAGTTCATAGGCGGTCGAATCTCAGAGACGAACGAGCAGCGTTCTGGCCGGCAGCTGAATTGTCAACACCTTTGACTGAAACCCGCACTGACGAGGCTGTCCGCGAAGACCGACGTGTTCAGTTGAACATTTAGCAAAAACCGTTGACGTAAGTACTGGCACATTTCAAATAGTTACTAATAACAAACTCAGATACAGTAAACAAGTGCAAGGTGGATCCGAAAGAGTTAACGCAAAAACGCAAGGAAACAAGACTCAAAGTGCATACCGACTTGAAAGAACTCTATGAAAGGGACGGCGTCCCATTTCTAAAGAAGATTTTTAGGTAAGATGAAACTTGGTTCCGCCACTTTGAACCAGAGTCCTGGGACGGTTTTAAGGCCCAACGACACGACCCGCTACTTGGTGCTCCAAGCAGAGAATGTAGGATTTCTGTATAGAACTGTCACAGTTAGTATCTGTCGTTTGGAACGCTAAGCTAAAATAGCAAATCATCTACTCGTATCCAAGAACATCATACCGCTGAAAAGGAGGCAGAGAGGCCAAATTCAAGACAGTAAACAAAAAAATATTTGTATTTTAACAAAGTGAACTTGCCGTTCAAGTACACTCGTTTAGGAAAAAGTGACAAAGTCCGTTTAATGGACACATCGTTGTACAGACTTTACTCAAGAAGCGTGTTGCAAGATTCATCGATAAACGTAGAAATAACTTCTGGTGCGTCCAAGGAAAGTATGTCGGGACCCTTGCTGTTCATATTGTGTGTTAATGTTCTTGCATTCAACGGTAACAGTAACTTCAGACTGTTTGCAAACGACGCAGTTATCTATAATGAAGTACAGTCTGAAGAGAGGTGCAGAAATATCCACTCAGCTACTGATATAAATCACTTGTGCACTTCACAAAATGGAAAAGAGTAGGTCCTCTGACTGCAACTCTACTGTTTATCTCATTTAAATACCAAATAGGAATAACATAGGCTACTGAAAGTGTGTCCACAGCTCGTGGTTTTGCGGTAGCTTTCTCGCTTCCCGCGCACGGGGTCCCGGGTTCGATTCCCGGCGGGGATTTTTCCTGCCTCGTGATGACTGGGTATTGTTGTGTCCTCTTCTTCATCATCATTCATCCCCATTACGGCCGGAGGAAAGCAATGGCAAACCTCCTCCACCAGGACCTTGCCTAGTACAGCAGTGCGGGTCTCCCGCATCGTTCCCTACGCTCCTCAGAGCATGGGACCTCATCATCATAATCACTGAAAGTGTACAAAGAAGGGCAGCGTTAATGGTCATGGGTTTGTTTGACCCACGAGAGAGCTTTGCTGACACTCTGAAAAAACTCAAACTGTCAAATGCTTGGAGATAGACGCAAACAGTCGGGTGAAAGCCTATTTATAAAGCACTAACAACCGGTATTAAGTGGTGAACTCGAGCACATACTACCGTTCATATAGTTACCCAGGTGAAAATGAGGATAAGATAGACTAATTGCAGTGCGAAAGGAGGCATTTAAACTGTCATTCTTCCTGGGCTCCATACCCGAACCAATAGAAAGAAATCCTTCAGTGAGAGGTAACATGTACCATGCACTTGACAGTATGCGTGTAGATATAGATCAGGATGGAAACGAAACGTGTGGACTTCACGCAGTGAGCCACCACAGTGATAAGAGACAAGGCTCCTGTTCGGGAGGATGGTGGCTGAAATCCCCATTTGGTAATCCAGATGGGGTCCTTACTGATGGTAGATTTCACGATGATTCCTTTGAAAGGGGGTGGTCGATTCCCTGATCATTCCTAGTGCAAGCTTGTGCTTTGTCTCCAGCGACCTTGTTGCCGACAGTATGTATAACCTTAATGGACACTGGAGACTGGAGGACCAGAGCCCAAATACTGCCCCCCAGACCATTGCCGGTACTCAGTGGACGCTTCTGCAGCAGTAGTGTCAATTGCTTCATGTTATACAGCGACGCCTGATCCACAGAATGAAGAGCTGTTGCGAAACCTGTTTTGCCATGCGTGAAAGAAATGGCTTCCTAGAGCACCACTCACGGTCGTCCGTCCATACGGTAGGCGACATCAGACTGGTATCCCACTGCTGTCCGGAGGGACTCGTAAGACGTCCCCGGCCAGGGCTCTCATTGACTGGTATAGAAGTGTCGTCAGTCATGAGTCCCGCTTCGAACTGAGGCTCAGTGACTGGCGAAGACGTGTCTGGAGATCTCCTGGACAGTGGTGAGATACCAACTTGACAGACGCCCGCCCTATGGCCCGAGAGTCAGGAGCGATGGTCTGGGGTGCCATTTGTTTTCACAGCAGCATCCTTTGGGTCTCATCTGCGGCACCGTTAGAGAACGACGGTACGTAGACGATATCCTACGCCCCGTTTTGTTGCCCTTCATGGCATGCCATCCTGGATACGACAACACCCAACAACTCTATCAATGAGTACCAAGCTGAATAACTGCTTGGACAAGGGATAGAGGTGGACCAATGCGTTATTGACTTGCTCAATTCATGAAGCTCTTTCTCATGAATTAATCATATTTTTATGAATTTATAATCATTTGTGTCTATTCATGTACATTACATTTACCAACTTTCGTCCCATTCGGGTAATTTCCCTTGTGGTGGTCCCATCCATTCGGATAACAGCATCCTGTGCGTCGTTTATTTTTTGGCTTAGAGAGAGAGAGAGAGAGAGAGAGAGAGATTATGTACGGTGTCCGTAAATGCTTACCCTGGTTTTAAAATGAAATATTAATTGTATTTATGATGGTAGCGTTTGTTTTTGTTACAGATCTACTACGGAACCCATAAAATTTCCGTACAGCTGTGGCGCATTCAATACTTTCACTGCAAAGAGCGCTGTGTGAGCCTAAACATTATGACTACCTGCTTAATAGCTTCCAGAATGAGATTTTCACTCTGCAGCGGAGTGTGCGCCGATATGAAACTTCCTGGCAGATTAAAACTGTGTGCCGGACCGAGACTCGAACTCGGGACCTTTGCCTTTCGCGGGCAAGTGCTGAGCTACCCAAGCACGACTCACGACCCGTCCTCACAGCTTTAATTCTGCCAGTACCTCGCAGTTTTAATCTGCCAGGAAGTTTCATGCTTAATAGCTTGTTTGTCCGTCTATGGAATGAGATACATTACTGATTCTGCTTATCTGCTATTCGACAGCTTATTGGTAGATTTGTAGAGGTATGTGGCATTAGATGTCTACGCGCCGGTCATGTAACTCGCGTAAATAACTGGCCTCTGATTTGCGTGCTCGGTGATGGCGCACGATAGCGACCCATATGGGATCCACAGGATTTACATCAGGCGAATTTGGTCGCCGAGACATCAACGTCAGTTCACTATAATGCGTCTCAAACCACTGTAGCACGGTTCTGGCTCCGAGACAGGGACATATTATACTGCTGAAAGGTGACATCGCTGTTGGGGAAGACATCAAGCATGAAGGGACGCAGGTGGTTCGCTGCTATCAGCGTGTCTCCGATTACTACCGCAGCTCCCAATGCAAGCGCAGGAGAATGTCTCCCATAGCATAATACTGCTGCCGCTAACCTGTGTCCGTCGCGCTGCACTTTACGAGCCGCTATTCAACTCGATGACGGCGTTCATGGAGACGACTGTCGGCTTTGTGCAGTAAATATGCGATTCAGCCGAAGAGCCGACACGTTTCCATTGATCGACGGTGGAATCCTGGTGGTCCCGTGCCCACTGCAAGCGTAACTGACGATGTCGTTGGGTCAATATGGTAGGGTTGGTCTGCTGCGGATCTCCATGTTCAACAATGTACGATGGACGGTGTGTTCCGAAATAGTTGAGTGTGCTCCAGCATTATGCTCTTTAGGCATAGATGCCACAGATCACCATCTATCCTACTTTACAGAGCAGACAAACCTCCGAACACCACGTTCTGTGAAGAGTCGTGGACGTCCAGCCATTTAGCGCCTACTGGTAGTTTCACCTTGCCTCTCTCCGTAAATGCTCAAGTCAGTAGCAGGTGAACATTCGACCATCTTCGCCGTTTTCGAGGCACTCATTCACAGGCTCTGCGTAATAATAATCTGCCCTTTGTCAAAGTCGGTTATGTCAATGGATTTCCCCATTTACAGCCGTTATTGTCGCTAGGGTGATCCCACGTCCGTGTCTGCTCCGCTTACAAACTTTTTGTTACCGCGACACGTGCCCGCAACGCCAAATCGCTGTGGGCGGTGGTCATAATGTTCTGGGTGGCAGTGTATATCGTAAAAATTATTTCCCCCCGAGGGGAAAGCTCAGTATTTTGTGTGGCTATCAGGAACCAAATCACCGGTTACTGTGCAGTGGAAGTTTGTGTCTCATCATTGAAAGAAAGCACCCGATGTCAAGTTAATAAGAACATGGATGGAAACTTTTATAGCACCGGGGTCGGTTCAGAAACGGACAAGGAGATATTTTTTACGTGTTACCAGGTGTGCACATGGTGGAAGTGATTTAAATGTTGAAGTGTATTTCCTGTGTTAAATGTTTGTGTAAGGTTCAAAACTTAACGAATAGAGGCTTACAAGTGTGGTACAACGCATGTATTATTTATTACATCCAATGAAGAATTACATTGGCCGACCGCGGTGGTCTCGCGGATCTAGGCGCGCAGTCCGGAACCGTGCGACTGCTACGGTCGCAGGTTCGAATCCTGCCTCGGGCATCGCTGTGTGTGATGTCCTTAGGTTAGTTAGGTTTAAGTAGTTCTAAGTTCTAGGGGACTGATGACCACAGCAGTTGAGTCCCATAGTGCTCAGAGCCATTTGAAGAATTACATTGTTTTGTTATCATGGTAAACATATAGAGACATCGCGTATATTCTGTCTGAATACATTCTCAAATATCGTTTGATGCTCTAAGCTCTTATAATGTTCACTAAGCGACAGGCGGTACTGTATCGAATGCCTTCTGTAGGTCTAGAAACACGGTGTCAGCCTGAACGCCTTTGCCTAACACTCTGGTTCTCAATGCATGAACAGGGCAACCAGTACTTTGCAGGGTGGATGTTCTCTGTGCCATCGACTGAGGAATACCAGCGCTCTCAAGACACTAAGTTTCATAGAGGATGGTTCACAACCAAGCACTCTCTTTTCAGCCATCAGCAGAATAAAGTAATCACAGGTGGTGTCCTGAGATTCCTAACATAGGCGTTCAGTGAAGCAGAACACCTTCAAATGCTCTGGTTTTGTGCGCATTTCATTGCAAATATTCTTAGCTATTCCAGTTTCTCTTTCCATGCTTGATATCCTCTACCCTGTGGCAGATTTTTGTAACCCTCTCTTGAATTCCTTCTTCTTTCTTTTCCCTACTATTCATCCCACCCTGTACGGAATCAGTTTTTCGGGATTTCGAAAATTTTATTTCAGTATTTGACTTGGTGGCCGGATTTTTTCCTGACTCTACAGTCGTCAAGGTAACCTGAAGGAGAGAAGTCATCCGTATCGTCTGTCTGTAAATTGAGCAAACTTTGCGGAAAGGCATTTTAGCTGTTTGTGTATCGTATTCTCTAAGACAGAATTTGCGGACGCTTTGAATAAATTAGAGTGGGAAAGAGCCTAAAAATCACAGTTAGGCTTTCCAGTTAGCTATCCCACCCCACGCGGATCCTATCCGGGCGGCTGCTTCTCATCTCCATGTCTCAAAAGCGCTTTACGCTGTACGAGCGGGTCAGCTCATGTTCCTAAATCCGTTTTTCTATGCAGGGTGATTTTTTCCACCGTTTATAAAATCCAGGGATTGATCGATGGAAATATACGGAATAAACAAGGTCTAATGAACTTAAGCCCGCATCTCGTGGTCGTGCGGTAGCGTTCTCGCTTCCCACGCCCGGGTTCCCGGGTTCGATTCCCGGCGGGGTCAGGGATTTTCTCTGCCTCGTGATGGCTGGGTGTTGTGTGCTGTGCTTAGGTTAGTTAGGTTTAAGTAGTTCTAAGTTCTAGGGGACTTATGACCGTAGCAGTTGAGTCCCATAGTGCTCAGAGCCATTTGAACCATTTTTTTTGGTTCCCGGGTTCGATTCCCGGCGGGGTCAGGGATTTTTCTCTGCCTCGTGATGGCTGGGTGTTGTGTGCTGTCCTTAGGTTAGTTAGGTTTAAGTAGTTCTAAGTTCTAGGGGACTTATGACCACAGCAGTTGAGTCCCATAGTGCTCAGAGCCATTTGAACCATTTGAACTTAATATCCGGAAATGCATGATTTCCATGCTAGAGACCATTTATGCAGTCACACATTGTTACAGAGACTGCTGTCAAGTACGCGCTGTACGCAGCCATAGTTACATTATGTGTTGAAAATGGTCTCCGTGTGCCTCAATGCATGCATATACGTGCCGTAGCTGTCTGACACGTTCACATCGGCCGGCTGTATCCGAAAAATGTCAAAGGCAGCGTAAATGTCCTGCTCCAGCTTCTCCACATCTGGGATGGTCTCTGTATACACGATACTTTTGAGATGGTCTCATAACCAAGAAATCGAACTGGTTGGCATCCGGTGAACGAGCAGGCCATGCAACTGGACTCCCTTGTCCGATCGATCGACCAGTGAAAACACGACTGTGTCCGGACGTTAACGGCGAAGTGGGCAGCGACAGTACATAATCCTTCGAATCATCAATGGCTCTTCTTCCAGCAGGGGAGGCAAAGTCACCCGCAAGAAACGCCGACAGTTCCGGCTTGTTAGGCGACGTGGAAGGAAGACTCGTCTCAAAATACGGTCGCCCATTATCCCGGCCCACACATTCCGCCTGCACCGACGCTGATGATTAGCTGTCAGCATATCATGGCGGTTCTGCATACTATCCCAGAGATTGTTATGAAAGCTGAAGATATCACTCCGCGTGAAGGTGGCCTGATCAGTGAATAGGATGGCTGACGCAAATCCCGGAATCGTGGGTAGCTGGTGAAGACCCAGTGGCAAAACTGTTCCCGATGTGGAAAGTCTGTCCCTAGTAAGCCTTGCACACGCTGTAAGTGATAAGTGTAGTAACAATTGTCATGGCGAATGTTCCACACGGTCGTCTGGTTTACCCTGTACTGGGGGCCCACTGGCTGGTACTGACACCACGGTCACCTTCCACAGTGTTAATCGCATTTTCCTCCAAGTCTCGTGTCCGAAGATCTCGAGTACGTCCTTAATGATTTCCTGCTTCCTGAAACGACACTGTCTCACACAAACGGCGAAACACTGTTGCAGACATTGAATACTCTGGTTGTTGTCGACGGGGATAGGTGTCCTGATACAACCTCGCTGCCCGCCGCCCCTTTCCATTTGCCTTTCCGTAAGTAAACACCATGGCGGCAGCATCTCGATTCGAAAACGGAACCATTGTACAGAACGCGGCATCACGTCCAGTACAATGTCAGCCAGGAAGAGAAGTAAATCGGACACAACATTACTAATTACTATGGCAGACTGGGGAACTAGGGTATGACGTATGAGGAACAGTACCACTCTCTAAGAGGAAAACATGCATACTGTGACTGTGGCTGCTTGGTACAGGACTTAGTAGGCCGCAGTCTCTGGAACAAAGTATGATTGAATAAATGGTCTCTAGCACGGAAACCATGCATTTCCAGACATAAGTTAATTCGACTTTCTTTGTTCCGTATCCTCTCATCGATCAATCCCTAGAGTTCGTACACCGTGGTAAAAATCGCTGTGTATATCTGAACTTTTTAACAATTTCTATTTGTCTTGGCCTTTCCGGTTTTAGAAACTAATGAGTGCACGAAAGAAGCAGCCGTAACCGCTACTTGTCTATCTGACGGTACTTTACGTTAATTACAAGGAAGAAAAATTCAGAACCAAGTCGCTATTCGACATGCCGGAAGCGAATGAGGTCACATTTTATCTCTGCACACAATCGCAACACTTCACAACCATGTCAGATCAACGCAGTGCAGTCATCCATTGGTTGTTCATACACTGTATTGGAATATCAACAGTGTCTTTGTATTTGGGAATAGCGTCACAAGCAACCGAATTCACAGATTGGTTTCAAAAATTCATTGCTTTCCATATGTCTCTTTGATGTTTATTACAAGTAAGCTATACTGCCATTTCTATCTTGTCGAAAGTTGCACCAAGCGCCTGTAGCACTTTGAATTTTCGTGCTCGCAGTGTTTAAGAAGCTACACGCGCGCTGAATTATTTTCAGCATTGTCTTTGAGAAACGGGCACAATTCTAAGGGACTAGCAACAAATACAGCCGATGTTGAAAGAAGAGCTCAATACCGATTTCTCATGAAGTAAACAGGTGACGAATTGTACTACGAAAACCATTTCGGTGATGGGTGAGAGTTACTGTTCTGGACGTGCATTGAAATCACCAAGTTTCGTAAAAGGCGACATCTCGCCACACGTGAATTTTAATTTATAGACATGTCCTTCGTCTGTAGCGAGAATTACTAAGAAACATAATCACTCTTTCTACATAGATTTCAGTCCATCCATTCGGCACATACTACAAGCACCGCGATGGTTTCTTTTGGAAGAAGCTGGTCTACCACTATTCCACCTTTATCTGTAATAAAGTACCCTATGTGGAGCACTCATCGACAAATAATTTAAACTGTTTTAATGAAAAATAAAAATAATGACAGATGCAGAAATACTTGTCAGTCTATTGAAACAGACAGCTATAAAAACAGATTAAAAATCTCTACCGAGAAAACTAAAGTTTTTATTTACATAAAAAAATGCACCTCCCTTTTGAGTAGCACACAGGGATCAAACAGAAAAGGTTAATAACTTCAGATATCTTGGAGAGATTCAAGAAAATGGGCTTTGAAAATCTGCCATAGAGGAAAAGATACGTAACGTGTAAAGAGCATGTGGAACAACTAATAACGTTTACATGAAAAAGTACATGGAATCAGAATTTTTGGTTGCGGCAAAAATTTTGACATTCATTTTTGCTATAATTTCCTGTTGCCTCTAAAAATTCTCAAACATTCACTCCCATTTATTAGGCCATTTTAGCTGCGGAATCTCGGAACCGTGTAATTTGAATTACACGCAGCACAGATACTTTCTACATACGCATTCCATCTCACGGTATAACACTCTATTATGATAAATTTATGAAATTAATGAAGAGCTGAGAGAGTAGAGACTGAAGAATTGTTTAGCGATGTTTTAAATGAAACAATATGAAAGTAGCAGTATTCTGTGTGCTTTACTTTCGATGGCGAAGCAGTTAACGGACGGTATTGTTTGTTGGCCGAAACTTTGCTGGATGAGAATTATGGGGACAGCGAAAAATCTCGAAAATGGAGACACGATCAACATCTAAACAACACATGCTCCATTTAAGAGCGGAGTATGTCGTCCTCGTACAGTCCCGCTCTTACAGTGATGATGGCTTCGTAAAGCTCACTAATGTCAAGGCAACCATTCTCTTTATAGTCTTACGAGAGATTAATAAAATGCAAATACAAATCGTTTGCAACAACTCCCACTTCATTTGGGAAGTGTAACTTGAGAGATAAATCTATAGCATTTGCTTAATTAACTAGCAAAGAAGATTAACAGTTCTTGTTCTTGTCTCGATAGTTCTGCCTTTTCCGTAGGGTTATAGAACTGAGTCATAATTCCTCTTTTCGATCATTTAATTAGATAAAGTTCATAACAGCTATCTAGAGACCAGCGTAAAAGAGCATTATTAACGTTTTCAGGTAGAACGTAGAACTACAAGCATTAAAAGCCGATTATATACAGGGGAAAAAGAGGCAAAGAACATATTGTCGTACTTCAGACAGAATAGATATTACTGAATCCTATGATATCATCGGTGAAGATACCAAAGAAGAATAGAGTAGCTTGCAGAACAAGACTTTGGGAACACGAGAACTGGTAGTCAGCATTTGGATTCTAGAATTTCCTACTTTGCACTATAGTGAAGAAACTAGCTTTCTTACCACGCACAAATATGAGAACACCATCAGGAGTAGCAATTGGTAGGAGATTTCGTAAATTTCGTCGCGGTGCTGACTTGTGACCTACATGAACAGTGAAAACTTACAAGCAGTGTGCCCACGCCACACAAGTGTGCAGTCGTCTGGCTGCGTTACGCTGAAAGGTTTAGCGCTGGGGTCGGCATGTTTGTAAACCAATTAGCGTTTCGCAATGGCTTCGTAGGTCAGTGCCTAACACACCGGGGCAGCAAATCTGGTTATTTTACTTGGTTTCTAGGGATTGTTCAGGGTATTTTCGTCTTTAGAAAGGATCTTCGAGTGTAAGAATCTGCTCCAGAAACGCACATCCGTTTGATATCCGTCGGAGGCGTGAGTAGACAGGAGAGCGCATAACGTCTCTCCAAGAGGATGTACCTGGGAACGTCAACGATATCGAAAGGCAAATCGTAAGCGACTAGTAAGCATAAATTACACATGGTGTGAAGAAAGCAAGAAACTTACGTATATTACTAAAGATAAATTGCGTAGATACAGAAACAAAAAAAAAAAAAAAATATGCTCCACATGAACTGAAAGATAACACTAATTTTCGTCACTGTTTTCCCAACATGACATTTAATTGTGAGGGCTGACCCAGATGGCTTTCCTATCCGCACACTCAGGGCTCTCTTTGTTTCAAAGATTCGAAACAAAGCGAAGTGTATGCAAACGTCACGTAGTTACTGTCAGATGTGCTATCACTGCAACCGTTGAATAATGACTTGTAGCTGATCAGGTCCTATACACTTCTGAATAACGAATTTCCGCTAAAAGTATTGCTTCGAAAAGTAATGACAATGTTTACGGTCGAAGGAATGTACAATTTAAGTTTTCCTTAAATGTTTTCGTGCCCTTTAGTTTTAGAGTTTACGTCCACAAAGCCGCAGCTTACAGTCATTACAGTATTATGCCATGTACTCTAATGAGAGGAACTACATCCAGTTATCCTATCATGACACATGGTACTACCGTAGAATGGTGACGCTGGAGCCAAATGTACAGATTCGTGGTAGTGAGAAACTCAAGCATAGTGTGGTCTAATATACTAACTACAAGTAACATTCACTACCACGATGTAGTCGAACTGAAGTATCCAAGACATCAGTACAAAGTGCCTCAGACAACGAGTCGTCAGAGGTTCAACAGGTAAACCCAGAGTATCTGCTGACACCAGGAAAACTTCTGGTTTGTGTTTCGCGTAGCGTCAGGAAAGGCCTCTGGAAACCACTTGGTAGGGGTGTGTGACACTAGGGAAGTGAGCCGTTTGCCGTTTGAAATTTAAAACATCCATTCGATGTCAGGTTTATTAGGAACGGAAGATCGCCAAGGACACGTCATGAAAATTTTGCTTCATTTCTCACTGTACAAGTGCTCAGTACACACTAACAAGGGTATTGCAAAAATTCTGGTTCGTCAGTTCTATGTGTTAGTTCAGCAAATGATTTTCTACCAGCGCACGCAGCATGGTCAGTTTACCTTAATCTGTTTCATTAGCCTACGTTTTCTGCAGTACTGTAGGAATGATAAACGATTATACCTGTTATGATCATAGAGGTTAGGAAGCTTCTATGAGCGGGGACCACACTTCCAAAAGGTGTACGTTCACTAAACTGATGTTACAAAATTTCAATCTATTCATGTGATTATAACACTGTAACATCTATCCTTGCTTCTACCCGTGGACAACCAGAATTAGTGTATTTATTGGTTTTTCTGGCAGGAAGCTTGAACAACAGCGAGCTACAGTTCCATCTGAATGCGAACTTTCGGCTGATGTTCAACACTACGAACTGCATAAGATACTGAGAGGGATAAAACTGGATAGTGAGGTAGATGCAATATTCCTTAACTTCTAGAAAGCATTTGACTCAGTAAAAAAATCAACTTTACTTAATGGAAGACCAATCACAAGGGATATAAAATGAAATTTGTGACTAGAATGAGATTTTCACTCTGCAGCGGACTGTGTGCTGATATGAAACTTCCTGGCAGATTAAAACTGTGTGCCCGACCGAGACTCGAACTCTGGACCTTTGCCTTTCACGGGCAAGTGCTCTATCATCTGAGCTACCGAAGCTTGCTTTTGGCAAGATCAGTGTGTAGTACTTTATATTAAACAATTAAATAAATAAAAAGATTTATTAAATAAATAAAAAGATTACCTACCCACCTCCCCAGGAATCGGAACTCCTGCAGAAACACATAAACATATGATTTTAATCATTAATAATCAATAAGAACGCTGCATGGCTGTGTAGAACATGCAGTTGCCTCGAATTAAATTAAATGCTACTGCTTCGTAATATACGCCAATTACAAGTCGTCAGAACATGGCTCAGCTGCCTGCAAGTACTGATAAGAGCCGCGCCATACGTCACACTTCCTGCAGGTAATTAGAAGCTGGCTAGGCGCGGCAGGAAGTAACACGCTGAAAATCCAACATGGCGGTCGGAAGAACATTTTTCCAGCGGACCGTGCTTAGTTAGAACTATAGCACGGTCCTGCGAGCTCTAGCGGCAGCCAGGCGAACCTCGTTCAAGGTCACGCGCATTTCGTAGCAGCTGCGTGTAAATGAACACAGCCACAGCAAATGTACGAAAACATATTATATCCCTTTCATTATACAACTCCAATCCTGCGAGTGCTAACTCTCCTCCTCGAAATATTGCCACTGTTAACCAGTAATTCCCACTAACTACCTCTGTTGTTGTACAAGAAAATTGAATCTTGCAACCTACAAAGGTAATGGGGTCCTTGTAGTAACTTTTGTTGTCCAGTTTCATTTGGAGTTATTGAAAAGCTATCAACACTCTTGTAAACTGGCATTCTGCTCCGTCTTCTATAAATCCTCCTCCTGTACGGCATGGCTGTGTGTATCGTGCGGCTGCCTCGAGTCGAATGAGCCTGCAGCTGCCTCGCTAACGGATGTTGTCACTGATAAGACTGGGCGCGGCAGGAAGTAGCGCGCAAAAAATCCAACATGGCGACCGGAAAGACCCTTTTCCAGCGGACCGCGCTTAGTTAGAACTATAGCGCGGTCCTGCGAGCTCTAGCGGCAGCCAGGCGAACCTCGTTCAAGGTCACCCGCCTTACGTAGCTTCTGCGTGTAAATGAACACAGCCATGTTCTGACGACTTGTAGTTGGCGTATATTACGAAGCAGCAGCATTTAATTTAATTCGAGGCAACTGCATGTTCTACACAACCATGCAGCGTTCTTATTGATTATTAATGATTAAAATCATATGTTTACGTGTTTCTGCAGGAGTTCCGACTCCTGGGGAGGTGGGTGGGTAATCTTTTTATTTATTTAATAAATATTTTTATTTATTTAATTGTTTAACATAAAGTACTACACATTGATCTTGCCGAAAGCCGAGAAGCGTTTATTCTTAGTGTTTTAGCTCTCTGGGGCACTCTGGGATGCTCTCTGGGGCACTCTGGGATGTTCTCTCGGGCACTCTGTGATGAAGCCGTGCTTCGGTAGCTCAGATGATAGAGCACTTGCCTGCGAAAGACAAAGGTCCCGAGTTCGAGTCTCGGTCGGGCACACAGTTTTAATCTGCCAGGAAGTTTCATATCGAAATTTGTGACTATTTGAGAATTTCATGAAAGGGAGGACACAGTATGTTGCTTATTCATCGACAGGTGTGATGAAAGGCAGTGTGCCTTAAATGCAGAAAAACGTAAGTTAATGCAGAAGAGACGGAAAAACAGTCCAGTAATGTTCGAGTACAGCATTAGTAGTGTGCTGCCTGACACAATGACGTCGAATAAAATCTGGGCCCAGCGTTGTAAAGCGATATGAAACGGAGGAGGACGTAAGGACGAAAGTAGGGAAGGGGAATGATCGACCTCCGTTTATTGGGGGAATTTTAGTGGATTGTGGGTCACCTGTAAAGGGGACATCTAATAGAACACTAGTGCACCCCATTCTTGAGAACGCTCGTGTGTCTGGCCTTCCCACCAGGTTGCATTAAAGGAAGACTTCAAAGCAATACAGAGGCAGGTTGCTAGATTTGGACTGGTAGGTTCGATCAGCACGCGAGTGTTACGAGATGCTTTGTGAATTCAAATGGAAATCGCAGGAGGGAAGACGATGCTTATTTCGGCAACTTGAAAAAATTTAGAGAATCTGCATTTGAAGCTGACTGCAGGACGATTCTACTGCTACCAATGTACATTTCGCGTAAGGACCACGAAGATAAGACGAAATTATGGATTGTACGGAGACACACAGGCAATCGTTTACCCTCCGCTTTACTTGCGAGTGGACCAGAAAAGAGAATGACTGGTAATGGTGCGTGGTACCTTCCTCTGTGCACCACACAGTGACTTGAAGCGTGTGTTTGTAGATGTAGATATAGACGTTGTAGTATAATCAGGTATCCCCAGCGATGTGTACTGAGACCTTTGATGTTTATATTGTATTTCAAGGACCTGGCAATCAAAGATATTAGTAGCTTAAAACTTTTGTAAAAATTTGGGAGTGTGTTCTAAGTTCCTATGGGACCAAACTGCTGAGGTCATCAGCCCCTAGGCTTGCCACCTCTGACCGCACTTTTATAGCTGATCCTGTTCCTGTTACTTATAATGAAGTTCTATAAGTTCTATATGAAAAAGATGCACAAATATTCTAACAGATCTAGATAAAATTTCAAACTGGTGCAAAAATTGACGAACTGCTTAAGATGATCAGAAAGGTAAAATTGTGTGCTGAAGCTAAACACAGAAATAGTATCAGTGAGTTACAACTGGAATTAGTCAAACCACACAAATACCTGGGTGTGACGATTTATATGTGCAACGTAATGGTCGCCTCGTCATAGTGGAGGTAAATCAGGTGGCAGTCTTGGATTCATTCTACATCTACATATACATGGATACTCTGCAAATCACATTTAAGTGCCTGGCAGAGGGTTCATCGAACCAACTTCAAAATTCTCTATTATTCCAACGAACACCTATATCTTTCCGTGTGAGCTCTGATTTCCCTTATTTTAGCGTGGTGATCGTTTCTCCCTATGTAGGTCGGTGTCAACAAAATATTTTCTCATTCGGAGGAGAAAGTTGGTGATTGGAATTTCGTGAGAAGATTCCGTCGCAACGAAAAACGCCTTTCTTTTAATGATGTCCAGCCCAAATCCTGTATCATTTCTGTGACACTGTCTCCCACATTTCGCGATAATGCAAAACGTGCTGCCCTTCTTTGAACTTTTTCGATGTAGGCCGTCAGCCCTATCTGGTAATGATCCCACACCGCGCAGCAGTATTCTAAAAGAGGACGGACAAGCGTAGTGTACGCAGTCTCCTTCATAGATCTATTTCATATTCTAAGTGTTCTGCCAATAATGGCTCTGAGCACTATGGGACTTAACATCTATGGTCATCAGTCCCCTAGAACTTAGAACTACTTAAACCTAACTAACCTAAGGACAGCACACAACATCCAGCCATCACGAGGCAGAGAAAATCCCTGACCCCGCCGGGAATCGAACCCGGGAACCCGGGCGTGGGAAGCGAGAACGCTACCGCACGACCACGAGATGCGGGCTTCTGCCAATAAAACGCAATCTTTGGTTAGCCTTCCCCACAACATTTTCTGTGTGTTCCTTTCAATTTAATTTGTTCGTGCTTGTGGGATACAGGGAAAATGGGATCAGTCTACATACGACATTGCTCTCAAAACTCGTGCGATTTATCCTAAAATATTTTTCAAGTGAGTGCGGCACGTACTAAATAGAACTAACGGAGGATACTGAACTTATACAAAGAAGGCAAGTACCAGTGGGTTCAGGTTTGTATGACCCATGGGAGAGCGTAGAACATGAACTAGCGCATCCTTGAACATAGACTATTTCGCGAAAGACTACATCTACATATGCTGTCCGCAAGTATGAAGCACGGCAGACTGTACCTTATACCACTATGAGTCATTTTCTTCTTGTTCCACTCTCAGGCAGAGCCAGGAAAAACGACTCTCTACAGGATGTTTCCGTGAGAGCGTGGAAAAATGTAACAGGACGTATAGAATGCTACAGGGAACAGTTTAAGCTAGTGGAGAAGCCAGCTTAAGGAGACATGGAAGTAAACCTGTCTACCGCTTTGTCTAGCGTTATTGTTTTCAAGCTTATTTACAACTAACATGCGTACCATTTTACATGTACTGTGCTGTTTATTTAGATGTACATTCTTTATTTTCTGCAAGGGAACAAGTAGGACGGGTCTGATTACTAGGCAGTAATGGTGCAGGTTGCATTTACTTTACTTGTCCATAAGGAGGCTCTGTTGTATCATATTTACATCGTCCCACGACAGAACGTGCTGCGAATCAACAACACGATAGTGAACCGCCTCACTTCAGTGTGGATGTCCGCAACCATCTCAATACTGTATTTCCTGTTTGCTGGGTTGGAAGGGGAGGTCCTACATCATTGTATGCGAGGTCACCTGACCTGAATCCCCTTGATTATTTACTATGGCGATATCTAAAGTCATTCGTGTATAAGACCCCGATGGACACGCAGATGAAATTAGTTGCTAGAATTGTAGCTGCCTGTGATGTGATTCGAATCACACTAGGGATACTTGTCAGGGTGCGTCAGAATTTTATTCGCCTATGTCCTGCTTTCAGTTTAGTAAGTCACTACTGCAAAATACAAACGGAAATTCTTTACAGACGAATGGAAAAACTGGTAGAAGCCGACCTCGGGGAAGATCAGTTTGGATTCCGTAGAAATGTTGGAACATGTGAGGCAATACTGACCCTATAGCTTCTCTTAGAAGCTAGAGTAAGAAAAGGCAAACCTATGTTTCTAGCATTTGTAGACTTAGAGAAAGCTTTTGACAATGTTGACTGGAATACTCCCTTTCAAATTCTGAAGGAGGCACGGGTAAAATAAAGGGAGCAAAAGGCTATTTACAATTTGTACACAAACCAGATGGCAGTTAGACGAGTCGAGAGAAATGAAAGGGAAGTAGTGGTTGGGAAGGGAGTGAGACATGGTTGTAACCTCTCCCCGATGATATTCAATCTGTATATTGAACAAGCAGTAAAGGAAACAAAAGAAAAATTCGGAGTAGGTATTAAAATCCATGGAGAAGAAATAAAAACTTTAAGGTTCGCCGGTGACATTGTAATTCTGTCAGAGACAGCTTGTTTAATAGAAGTGACAAAACCTTATGGTTATGCATCAAGTTTTATAAAGTTGACTTAGGACCTTGCTTGTTTTAGGCAAACATTTACGTAATATTTTATGTTCTGAAGGAGACGTTATTATTAACGTCGAAACCTAGGTAAACGATAAAGTTAACCTGCAACTGTAGGCTGTGTATTCTTATATAATTGTTTCCGTATACGCCAGTAATGAAGCGGGAACCGCAATTGTCAAATGCTGAACTTATTTGGCACTTTTCCAGGCTGGGCTGAGTGCTTCTGCCGGCAGATGTGACGTTGCCATCTCAACCGTTCTACAAATATCTATTGTTCTGTCCGTCAGCTCAAAAATTAGAGTGTACGATCATGAAATTCATAATGAAACTTCACTCAGCAACGGAGAGTGCGTTGTTTTGGAAATTCCTGGCAGATCAAAACTGTTTGTTGGCCACGACTCGAACCGAGAACCTTGCAAACAACACGCTTACATACTGAGTTATACAGCCAACAGTCGAGAATTGCCCTAAAATTCGTATTCTATGGTTACAGGCTCACAGAAGGAGAAACAAACACACAGCTCTGTCTGTACAGCAAGTAGTATTTCGTCAGCGTATTCAGTGGAACGCTAGGCATTACAGGATTACATTCCTAGACACTTATGAGTGACACCGATGTGTCACACAGTGGGGGATGTAATCACCTCTGCAGCAATCTGGTTTCTCAGATAATACAGGAGTGCACGCAACTACTGCAGTCGTCAGCACAGCGCGGCAGCGTTCCTTTCGCCCGTGCCACTTACCTGGCTACTGGCGCCAATGGCTGTACTGCTGCCAGCTGAGAGGGAAGATGCTCCCGCGGCGGCGCCCTCGCAGCGACTGTGAGGGAAACCCTACGGCTCCTTCCTGTTATATGTTAAGCTTTTAACTACATTTAGTTGGCTGCCCTGTTACATTCTCGCCCGCCCCGCGCCACCTATTCTCCTCCCCCCCCCCCTCCACCCTCCATTCCCCCACAACGCAGGTGCCCCTCACTGCGGCATGCGGCCGCCATTTTCGGCTAACAAGACTACTACCTCGCTGCTCTTAATACGCGAAAATTGACCGACTGAAACATAAAAAGTTCGCATATGTGAAGCCATCGCGGGGGCAGGTCCCATTGTTTCGGGTGTTAACACGCGTTCGTGTTCTTCCGCCGTGTCACCCAGTGGAACTGTCATGTTGGAAGACAGTGCTTTGCTCTGAGTAGCGCCACAACTACACCAGTATTTAAATTACTTGACATTTCGAAACTAGAGCGCTGGGCTGCTCCCGCCAGCAATACTGGCATTGTCGGCTTCCGTTGCGTTGTCTCTTCATATGACAAATCACTGTGTCAGAGTTCTCGACTAGGACACATTTCTGAGGCGAAAATTTCACTTATTTCAATAAAAAATTAAAGTTTGGAACAGATTTTTAGAGGAGGTGTAGAGAGATATGTACGATATGCGAGCACATAATTTCTCGTGGTTTTTGGAACGGATAGAAACATTTTATGTAAACAGTACTGCACAAACAAGGATCGTGTGAAACCCAGCTCGCTCTGTTCGTCCACGAGCCCCAGAAGGCCGTAGATACAAGTGTTTACGTAGATACCGTGTCCCTTGACTTCCATTAGCCATTCTATACAGTTCCGCATTGCCACAATGAACAAAATACGAGCATACGGAATATCAGACCAGTTGTGGGACTGGATCGAAGCGTTTTAACAAACAGAACACAGCACGTCATTCGAAATGGAAAGAAGGCTTAAGACGTAAAAGTGATTTTGGGTATACCCCGGGGGGTGTTATAGATCCATTACTTTTCGCAATATTTGGAAATTGAACCGCCCCCTTACAAAAATTAGTGAATTACTGTGCTGGTAAACCCCTTAAGTTATTTGATTTTCAAACAGCTGAGCAAAACTGAACGTACTCAGACGTTTCTCTCTTTACTTATTCTGATCATCACTAAACTGACACACAATATTTTTAGCGCAATGCAATCTGACTTTTAATAATCCCTACAAAAGAATGGCCCTGACTACCAATAACCTATACCTTTCATGAATCACTTACCTCACAAAAATCTTCGTTACTCGAACTACTGCAATACAGCGAGCGCCACTACTGTGTGCTAAATAAAAGATTCTAACTACTGAAGTCACTAACTACTGATAGGCATAGTTAGCAAATGAAAGATTTTGATAAAGAACAAACAATGTATTTATATTAATAGTGTTCAAAAGTCATAATATATATATATATATATATATATATATATATATATATATATATATATATATATATATGACATCCAGTCCTACAAATTTACTGTCTCTGATGGACACACATCCAGATCATCCGCTCTCAAAACTCCACCATCTCTCTCCCCACATCCACCACTGCTGGCGGCTCACCTCCAACTGCGCAACGCTACGCACTGTTAACAGCCAACTGCCCAACACTACAATAGCAAATATTCCAACAATGCAAACCAGCCGCAGACTGCACACAGCACAGTCTGTGATTTTCATATAGAGCGCTACATGGCGTTACCAACATAAAAACCTAAACAGCCTACTTACAAAATGACACAGTAGATAACATATAAAGTTCCATTAGGCTATCCGCGAATGATGTTGTTGTACACGTAGAAGTCGAAACGCTAGAAAATTGCAGCTTGGTGCAGATAGTGTCAATTGACACTTAACATGAATAAATGTAACATATTGAGTGAACATAGAAAGATCCATTGTTATACGATTAACTGGTTGCACAACGATCACTGGAAACAGGTACGTCAATAAAATATTTAGGAATATGCGAACAGAACGATTTAAAGTTTGATAACCACGTAAACCTAATCGTAGAAAAGGAAGATGCCAGACTGAGATTCATTGGTAGAATCCACAAGAAATTTAGTCCACCAACGAAGCAAGTAGCTTGCAAGACCCCCATTCGGCCAGTACTTGAATCCTGCTCGTCAGTCTGGATGGCGCACCAGGTAAGACTGATATAGGAAATAAAGAAGTTGCAAAGAAGAGCAGCACTCTTCGTTAGAGGTTCATTTAGTGTGCCCGAAAGCGCCACAGACATGATAAACCAACACCAATGGCAGACGCAGCAAGTAGTTTATTGTTAAGCTGCCGAAAGCGTATGTTCTGAGGAGATTCGACCAATATATTGCTTACTTCTCCTTATATTTTGCGAAGAGTCGATGAAGACAAAATTAGAGACATTAGAGGTCGCGCGGTGGCTTACCTGCAATTGTTCTTCTCGATAACCATTCGTGCCTGGAACAGAAAAGGGGGAAGTGATAGTGGTACACAAAGTACCCTTCACCACACACCACAAGATCGCTTGTAGAGTTGAGATGAATATGTGCTAAAAGTTTATAGGCTTCCACGGCCAGTCTCAGTTTGAGTAAAACCATTTTGGGTGTTAGGCCTCGTCATATAGAAAAACAAAAACTATTAAAAAGCGACGTTTCTACTGTCTTTTCGGCCGTCCGCTTCAGGGCGACTAGCTGTTGGATTCTGGTGATCATTTTCTCCCATATACTGCAAATCCTATGACAGTTTATAGCGGAAGACTGTCACTAGAATTCAACAATAACTCGTCGTGAAGACAACCACTGCAAAGGCCGTCGAAACGTCGCATTTTAGTTGTTTTAGTGTTTCATAATGACACGGCCCAATATTCAAAATAATTTTACTGAAATGAGTGCTGTACAGCTTCAGTGTATTTAAAGAACTGCACCACGAAACTGCCAAAAGTTGCTGTAATGAGTATTTATTTACGGGTAATAAGTTCCTGTCAGGTGCCCATCTTCAAGTCTTCCTGCAGGGTGACAATTACTGAACTACATAAAAAAACGTAAATTAGTTGCAAACTACGGCCTGCGCACACTTTATTCAACATGAAAACATCACTACAGATATTCGGATTCAGGTTATGACATGTTCGATAGGCCTGCCGCCGGCCGGAGTGGCCGAGCGGTTCTAGGAGCTACAGTCTGGAACCGCGCGACCGCTACGGTCCCAGGTTCGAATCCTGCCTCGGGCATGGATGTGTGTGATGTCCTTTGGGTAGTTAGGTTTAAGTAGTTCTAAGTAATAAGGGACTGATGACCTCAGCAGTTAAGTCCCATAGTGCTCAGAGCCATTTGAACCGTAGGCGTGCCATCAATGGCGATGATGTGGCGCAGACGAATAGCGAAATTCTGCATGACCCACTGAAGAGTCGGAACATCGATGCTGTCGATGACCTCCTGAATGGCTGTTTTCAGCTCAACAATGGTTTTGGGGTTATTGCTGTAACCTTGTCTTTAACATATTCCCACGAAAAGGAGTCGTACGTTTCAGATCTGGAGAATATGGCGACCAATCGAGGCCCATGCCAGTGGCCTCTGGGTACCCCACAGCCAGAATGCGGTCCCCAAAGTGCTCCTCTAGGTCACTACTCTCCTGCTTCGATGGGGTCGAGCTCCGTCTTGCATGAACCACATCTTGCCGAAATCAGGGTCACTTTAGATAACAGTGATGAAATCATCTTTCAAGACCTTCACCTACCGTTCGGTAGTCACCGTGCAATCAAAGAATATCGCATCGATTATTCCGTGCCTGGACATTGCACACCACATAGTCACTCGTTGAGGATGAAGAGACTTCTCGATCGCAAAATGTTGACTCTCAGTGCCCCAAATGGGAAAATTTCGCTTACTGACAATCCCATCCAAATGAAAGTCGGCTTCGTAGCTAAGCCAAACCATACTAATTCCCATAACAGACAGCGGCAAACCGTTCAGTTTCAATGTCCCAACACAAACCAGTCAGAAGTTATGACAAATTTATTTCATGTAGTTCAATAATTGTCACCCTGCACGTGGGCTGAGCGCCTTTTGGCGGTTTCGTGGATCCTTTGTTTAAGTAGAGGATACAGACTTTAAACTTCATACTTGTTACCAGTTAAATATTGACAAAATGGTGAAACACACCGTTTTTGGGAGCCAATACGCAAGAAGCGCAATGCGATATGAAGCTATGGAACATCCACTGGCGTGTATAATATTTCGCTAATCAATGGAAAAAGACGTAAATAATGGAGCAGTAGTATTTTAAATATGAGGCAATAAGACTGAAATTGCTCCCGAACGAGAAATTTCTTTCCCGTCCAAGGCTAGCCTAAGTTAATTTGAGATTTTGTACGTGATTTTCGTGGGAGATAATCTAAAGTGATTTTCTGTCACCGCGCAGAGCACAGCACGGTGGTAGGTGCGTGCAGACCACAGCCAGATGACAACTAACTTTAATCAGGCAGCATATGCCAAAATCTCTCTACCCTTCAATACTCAAACTAGTTCCTACAAATTTTCCTAAATTCGAGTGATACATAGAATACACAATTTTTATTATTGGTTTTCTTTACAGCTTAAGATTTTCTTACAGTTGTTGTTGTTGTGGTCTTCAGTCCTGAGACTGGTTTGATGCAGCTCTCCATGCTGCTCTATCCTGTGAAAGCTTCTTCATCTCCCAGCACTTACTGCAACCTACATCCTTCTGAATCTGCTTAGTGTATTCATCTCTTGGTCTCCCTCTACGATTTTTACCGTCCACGCTGCCCTCCAATGCTAAAGTTGTGATCCCTTGATGCCTCAGAACATATCCTACCAACCGGTTCCTTCTGCTAGTCAAGTTGTGCCACAAACTCCTCTTCTCCCCAATTATATTCAATACCTCCTCATTAGTTATGTGATCTACCCATCTTATCTTCAGCATTCTTCTGTAGCACCACATTTCGAAAGCTTCTATTCTCTTCTTGTCCAAACTATTTATCGTCCATGTTTCACTTCCACACATGGCTACACTCCATACAAATACTTTCAGAAACGACTTCCTGACATTTAAATCTATACTAGATGTTAACAAATTTCTCTTCTTCAGAAACGCTTTCCTTGCCATTGCCAGTCTACATTTTATATCCTCTCTACTTCGACCATCATCAGTTATTTTACTCCCCAAATAGCAAAACCCCTTTAATACTCTAACTGTCTCATTTTCTAATCTAATCCCCTCAGCATCACCCAAGTTAACTCGACTATATTTGCTTTTGTTGATGTTCATCTTATACCCTCCTTTCAAGACACTGTCCATTCCGTTCAGCTGCTCTTCCAGGTCCTTTGCTGTCTCTGACAGAATTACAATGTCATCGGCGAACCCCACAGTTTTAATTTATTCTCCATGGATTTTAATACCTACTCCAAATTTTTCTTTTGTTTCCTTTACTGCTTGCTCAATATACAGATTCAATTACATCGGGGAGAGGCTACAACCCTTCCCAACCACTGCTTCCCTTTCATTCCCCTCGACTCTTATAACTGCCATCTGGTTTCTGTACAAATTGTAAATAGCCTTTCGCGCCCTGTATTTTACCTCTGCCACCTTTAGAATTTGAACGAGAGTATTCCAGTCAACATTATCAAAAGCTTTCTCTAAGTCTACAAATGCTGGAAACGTAGGTTTGCCTTTCCTCAATCTTTCTTACTGTAGACTGTGTTTATACGTTTTAAAACTTTTATATTCTAGAAGATTGCTGTGCAGCCAGCAACTGTGTAAGTAGGCTGCCCTCAGTTTGTATAGAGCTTACCGTGTCCATTATAACCTATATGCTCTTGTAGTGTCGCTCATGTCTCTTTTTCTTCATGGAATTCTACATCACCTCCCTTCTCATGCTAATCTTTGCGTCTGCAGACAGCTACTACATCTAACATTCTTCATGATCAGCTTCAATATTTTAATATTTGTCTGCCTCTTCCTACTAATGTTCTCGCGCAAGTGAGACGAAATATCTGAAGGTAAAGAGGTCTTTACGTTTTACAATACCTGTAGAAAAAAGGCTACACCATGCATAAACTTGCATAGATAAATGTTTTTAATGAAGAAGTCAGATCTATTTAATAAGAAAAATAAATTTCGAAGTTACTTGGCGCTTAGAAAGAAAACGAGATACGAAGAATAAAGTCGAAAGGCTCTGTTTACTGCCTTTTAGATATAATATGACGTGTTTGTAAGAATAAACTTTCCCTAGCAAATAGATGTAGACGTTCTGAAATGTATAGGCGATATTTTTTTTCTAATTTGCGATGAGAGAGGAATATTTACCATACGATCTTTGTAAAAAATTTCGACTATTAATTTTGCTTTGCTGATTAATAAACTATTATCAATGCTTGTTCTTACATGCGTCAGGCCTGAAATCTCATTAGCTGGGCTGTAACTTTCTTCAGTGATGTCCCACTTTGAACTGAGCCCCTGTGACCAGAGAAGCCTTGTCTGGAGATTTTCCGAACAGTGGTGGGATTCCAACCTCTTTCCCAACATACGGCCCTACAACCAAGAGTGATGGTCTCGGAAGCTATTTCATTTCATAGCAGGAGCTCTTTGGTTGTCATCCGCGGCATACCTGTAGCACAACGCTACGTCCACCTTCGTGGCAAGATATACTGAGCTTACATTTCAGCAAGGTATTGCCCGCCCACATATGGCGAGAGTTTCTACCGTTTGTGTTTTTCAAACCCTACCTTGGCCAGCAACGTCGCTAGATCTCTTCTCAACTGATAATTTCTTCATGACGTGTCTTTTTTTTGTCTTAGAGTGTACGAAATACCGAAAACTAAAGTTTTGCTGCTCGTGGAAGCCATTTGATAGGCAATCTGCAACTGGAACTTGGTGATGGTAGACGTTATAGTAATCTCTTTCCTTCTATACATATACACTACTGGCCATTAAAATTGCTACACCAAGAAGAAATTCAGATGATAAACGGGTATTCATTGGACAGATATATTATACTAGAACTGACATGTGATTACATTTTCACGCAATTTGGGTGCATAGATCCTGAGAAATCAGTACGCAGAATAACCACCTCTGGCTGTAATAATGGCCTTGATACGCCTGGGCATTGGGTCAAACAGAGCTCGGATGGCGTGTACAGGTACAGCTGCCCATGCAGCTTCAACACGATACCACAGTTCATCAAGAGTAGTGACTGGCCTATTGTGACGAGCCAGATGCTCGGCCACCATTGACCAGACGTTTTCAATTGTTGAGAGATCTGGAGAATGTGCTGGCCAGGCCAGCATTCGAACATTTTCTGTATCCATAAAGGCCCGTACAGGACATGCAACATGCGGTCGTGCGTTATCCTGGTGAAATGTAGGGTTTCGCAGGGATCGAATGAAGGGTAGAGCCACGGGTCGTAACACATCTTAAATATAACGTTCACTGTTCGAATTGCCGTCAATGCGAACAAGAGGTGCCCGAGACGTGTAAACCATCATTCCGCGTGATACACCAGTATGGCGATGACGAATACACGCTTCCAATGTGCGTTCACCGCGATGTCGCCAAACACGGATGCGACCATCATGATGCTGTAAACAGAACCTGGATTCATCCGAAAAAATGACGTATTGCCATTCGTGCACCCAGGTTCGTCGTTAAGTACACCATCCCAGGCGCTCCTGTATGTGATGCAGCGTCGAGGGTAACCGCAGCCATGGTCTCCGAGCTGGTAGTCCATGCTGCTGCAAACGTCGTCGAACTGTTCGTGCAGATGGTTGTTGTCTTGCAAGCGTCCCCATCTGCTGACACAGGGATCGAGACGTGGCTGCACGATACGTTACAGCCATGCGGATAAGATGCCTGTCATCTCGACTGCTAGCGATACGAGGCCGTTGGGATGCAGCACGGCGTTCCGTACTACCGTCCTGAACTCACCGATTCCATATTCTGCTGACAGTCATTGGATCTCGACCTTCGAGAGGAGCAATGTCGTGATTCGATAAACCGCAATCACAATGGGCTACAATCTGACCTTTATCAAAGTCGGAAACGTGATGGTACTCATTTCCCCTCCTTACACGAGGCATCATAACAACGTTTCACCAGGCAACGCCGATCAACTGCTGTTTGTGTATGCGAAATCGGTGCCCCCAGGGGCTCAGCATTCATTTGCTGGGTACGGGCTTGGCGACCCCGGGGTTCCTGAGCTGGGGACTGGCAAGCGCCTCCAGTCCCCTGTCACCGTAAGCTCTGAGCATCCTTCAGCGACCACCGTGCGGCGCGGCGGTGGAACGTTGTGTGTCTCAGGGAATGGGGATCTTGGCTTGACCGCCCGGATCGCGAGGATGGAATAAACCTCTATAAAAAAACCCTCAATCTCAAGGTGTGCTGCGCGCCGATGAGATGCATGGCTGTTGAGGTGGAACAGTCGTTAGCGGGCAACCTCTGGGGAACCTGCCGCACCTCAGTTGTATAAGGCTTACCTAGGCACGCGGGGCTCTGTCTAGGTGGACTCCTAGTTCCCTAGCTGCTCGTGGGATCGAGATGGAACCCTCGAACTTTTCTTCTCCTCCTCCCAGCGGAAAGGGTGGGCCGCTGGTAGGTTCTAACACCCAATCTAACAAGAGGGCTCGTGTAGCCAGTCCTCCTGATTTCGGTACTAGTAACAGAACGCATGCTGCTTCCCAGAATGTGTTTCTCATAATTAAAAGAAAAGATGGGAGTTTTGAAAAAGTTTCGCCATTTTATATACAGAAGGGCTTAGAGGGTATTGCTGGCACGTTAAAGTCTGTAAAGCGCTTGCGCAATGGCACCTTGCTGGTTGAAACATCTAGCTTCCAGCAAGTTCAGAACCTTCAGAAGGCACAATTTCTTGGGGAGTTTGCGATAGAGACTGAATTTCACAACACCTTGAACTACAGCAAGGGTGTTGTGACTTGCAGAGATCTCGTTGACATTCCCCAAGACGAACTGAAGGCTGAATGGTCCCGGGAAGGAATTGTCGACGTGCAACACGTTATGAAACGGGTGGATGGTGCTCTCATGAAATCTGACTCGTTTATCCTTACGTTTAACAGCACCAAATTGCCCGAGCAAGTGAAGGCAGGTTTCCTACGTCTCAGTGTACGGCCTTATTACCCCAACCCCATGCGGTGTTTTAAATGCCAACGCTTTGGACACATTACTCTCGGCTGTAAAGGGGAAGCCACTTGCGGGAACTGTGGTAAAGCCGCCCATGAGGGAGTTGGTTGCTCCTCCCCTCCCAAGTGTGTCAACTGCTCTGGGGATCACCCTGTGTGGAGTAGGGAATGTAGAGTTTTCCTTGAGGAACGGAAGATCCAGGAACTTAAAACCACCAAACGCATCCCTTACGGTGAGGGAAAGAAAGTTTACAAGTCCCTGCAGCCGCCCACGTTCGCTGCTTCCTTTTCTTCCGTTCTGAAACAGCCAGTCTTGAAAACTGATGCCGCTACACAAACGGAGGTTGCTACTGTCAGCACTAGCACCTGCGTTTGTCAATGTACGTGTGCTGCTGCTGTTCCTGTGAAACCTGCTGCTCCTCCCCGGCCTTCTGACCAGGCCGTGGTAGCTGACGTCATGGAACTTCCTGCCCCTTCCCAGGTCCAGTCTTGTGCAATGCCCAGCGCTGCTACACACCCTACTGCTTCTGAGGTTTTGGCTCCACTGCCACCTCAGGCCAGAAAATCGAAGCCCAAACCAAAGGTGAAGACTCGACCGCTAAAGGAGACTGAAGTTCTACAGTCTGCTGATGTTGATGTCATTCTTTCTGACGTCTCTCTCGACTCCTCTTCAGAGGCGATGGAGGTTGATGTCAGACTGGGGCAATCATCTCGCCCCAAAACTGAGCCTCCACCTGTTGTGGGCTCTCCTCCCCAACAGAAAGTGAGACTGAAGGTCCTCCCACCCTGATCGATGGCTCCCATTATACAGTGGAACATGAATGGATTCCGGGCACATGTGGAGGAACTGCACCTCCTAGCACGGCAACGCCCCCTGTGCTTGTGTTTACAGGAAACACATCTAAAACCATCTGATGCTCCTGTACTCAGGGGCTATACGTTGTATCGCAAAGATGACCTGACTGGAGACAGAGCCAAAGGCGGAGTCGCCGTGTTTGTCAATAATGTCCACCACTCCTCTGCTCTCCCCCTGGATACTGACCTGCAAGCAGTTGCAGTTGAAATGCATTCCCGTCGAAGGCTTACTGTTTGCTCCCTTTATTTACCCCCTCTGGATGCAATGACCTTAGACGCTCTCACAGATCTTATCGACCAACTCCCCCGCCCCTTTCTCCTCCTGGGAGATTTCAATGCCCATCATGTCCTGTGGGGCTCCACTTCTCTTTGCACTCGAGGTCGAATTTTGGAGAGCCTCCTAACATCTCAAGTGTTGTGCATCCTCAACACCGGTACTCCAACACATTTCTCTGCCGCTACTGGGTCATTCTCAGCCATTGACCTATCTTTCTGCTCTCCAGCCCTCACCGACTCTGTTCACTGGGAGGTCATTGACGACCTTCATTCCAGCGATCACTTCCCCATCCGCATTCATCTCCTGGATGGTGTATTGCTGGAGCAGAGGCCGCCAGGGTCATTGACGACCTTCATTCCAGCGATCACTTCCCCATCCGCATTCATCTCCTGGATGGTGTATTGCTGGAGCAGAGGCCGCCATCGTGGATGATTGGCAGGGCTAACTGGCCTCTGTTCACTCGATTGGCTGTCTTTGAACGCCACAACAGCGTACAGGAATGGGTGGATCACACCACATTTGTGATCCATCATGCTGCTGACCTGTCCATACCACAGTCTTCTGGCCCTCCTAAGCGGCGCCTTGTGCCATGGTGGACGGATGAGTGCCGTTCAGCCATCCGGGACAGGCGTGCGGCTCTTCGCCGATTTAAATGCCGCCCAACAGCGGTCAATCTTACCGCCTTTCGCATCGCGAGAGCCAGGGCACGCCGCATCATTAAAGAGAGCACGAAAAGGTCATGGCAGGAGTTCCTGGACTCCATCAACCGTTCCACTTGTTCCACAAAAGTATGGGAAGCCATCCGGAGGATTTCCGGTAAACGCAGCCGTCTACCAATAGCTGCAGTCCTGAACCAGGGATGCCTCCAAACAACACCCAGAGCCATTGCTCAGACGCTGGCAGAGCATTTTGCACAAAGTACTGCCACTGCAACCCAGGATCCAGCATTTCGTCGCTACCGTGCGACTGTCGAACGAGCGAAGTTGGACTTTCGGTCGAACAGTTCTGAGGCCTACAACTCCCCTTTCTCCATGTGGGAACTTGAATCGGCACTTACTGCGACTTCTGACACTGCACCAGGTTACGACCGCATCCGGTACTCCATGCTTCGCCATCTGCCAGCGGCGTCAAAGGAAATCCTCCTCGAATGTTTTAATCTCATATGGCAGACAGGAGTGCTCCCCACCTCGTGGAGGGAGGCAATCCTCATCCCTCTCCTCAAACCAGGAAAGGACCGCACATGTCCCAGTAGTTATCGTAGTATCGCCTTGACAAGCTGTGTCGGAAAGACCCTGGAACGGATGGTTCACCGTCGTCTGGTCTGGCTGCTAGAGACCAGACAGCTCCTTAGCCCCTTTCAGTGTGGATTCCGAAAATTTCGGTCCACAGTCGACAACCTGACCCTCCTCGAGGCGGCTATTCAGCAGGCTTTCCTCCGTCGGCATCACTGTATCGGTATCTTCTTTGATATCAGTAAGGCATATGATACTACTTGGAGACACTGTATTCTTGCACAACTGCATCAATGGGGTTTTCGTGGCCGCCTCCCCATTTTCATTCGGTATTTCCTGTCTCAGCGGTTTTTTCGGACCCGCGTTGGTAACACACTGTCTGATCGCTTTGAGCAAGAGAACGGTGTCCCCCAGGGCAGCGTTTTAAGCGTTACTCTCTTTGCCATAGCAATCAACAGTATAACGTCTACAGTGCGGAGTCCAGTACAGTGCTCCTTGTTTGTGGACGACTTTGCTGTTTTCTGTTCCTCCTCTAGTGTTGCATCCGCGAGCCGTCAATTGCAACTGACAGTGCGGCGGTTAGAGGAGTGGGCTGCAAAGACGGGTTTTAGGTTTTCTGCCGATAAGTGTGTTTGTGTTCATTTTAATCGTTCTCGTCGTCTTTTTACGTTGCCTGCCTTGCATATGGGGGATACTGTCCTACATTTTGGAGACACAGTGCGGTTTCTGGGCCTAATTTTTGACTCCAAGTTGTCATGGTTGCCACACCTACGCGACTTGAAAGCCAGAACGCTGAAGGCACTGAACATCCTCAAGTGCCTCAGCCACAGGTCTTGGGGCGCGGACAGGGCGCGTCTCCTTCAGTTTTATCGAGCTTTCGTGCGCTCACGGCTGGACTACGGGTGCACAGTATATGGGTCAGCGAGGCCGTCTTATTTGCGGATCCTTGACGCTGTTCACCATGCTGGGATTCGACTGGCCACGGGTGCTTATCGGACCAGTCCCGTACCCAGCCTCTGTGCTGAGGTTGGCGAACCGCCACTTACCATCCGGCGGCAGCTCCTGCTGGTGCGCCAAGCTTGTAAGTTTCTTGCAGCTCCCAGCTCGCCTTCTCATCGTCTTGTTGCCCATCCACCTCTGGACCGCCTTTTTTCCCGCCGTCCCCGGGCTACGTTGCCGTTTGGGATACGAGTGCAACGTGTGCTTGAGTCCCTCGGTGTGGTCTGTACAACCCCAAATCCTGGGTTTTAACCGCCTGCCACCCTGGTTACTGAAGAGGCCACGTGTGATTTTCGATTTATTGCAGTACAAGAGAGATTGCACTCCTGCCACCGTTTTTAATGCAGCATTTTCTGCTATTTTATCTGAGCACCACGACTATGTAGCTGTTTTTACGGATGGGTCGAAACAAGGGGATTCCGTTGGTTGCTCAGTTGTTTTTCCGGATCGTGTCCTCAAGGTCCGACTGACTTTTACTGTCTTTGATGCAGAATTGTCTGCGATCTTGCGGGCGCTGGAGCAGATGAGACGTTCTTCCTCTCCTAAATTTCTTGTCTGTTCCGATTCACTCAGTGCCCTTCAATCATTGCACCATTTGTATCCGGCAGATAAAGTAGTCCAGGCCATCCAGGATGCCCTCCTCCGACTACAGCGACTGGGGAAGGTTGTAGCTTTCTGCTGGGTTCCGGGGCATGTCGGCATTGCTGGGAATGAAAGGGCAGATCTCGCAGCCAAGGAGGCGTGTCTTGATCCACACGTATCTCAGTGTGCTATCCCCTTGCACGCACTCACCTCGCTGATGAGCTCCCGAGTCATGTGTCGGTGGGAGGATGAGTGGCTGGAAGTGACTGACAATAAGCTCCGTCTAGTCAAGCCCACAACGCGTGTGTGGTGTACTTCCTTTCAGCCCCATCGACGGGACGAGGTTCTCCTCACTCGGCTTCGAATAGGCCACAGCCCTATGACGCATGGCTTCCTGCTCCGGCGAGAAGACCCTCCATTGTGTGGTGCTTGCGGCGTCCAGGTCACTGTGCGCCACGTTTTACTGGATTGCGTTTTATTTTCTGACCAGCGGGCCGCGGCTGACTTGCCAGCGGACCTGCCAACTCTTTTAGGCAACACTCGGACGAATGTGGTTAAAGTTTTAAAGTTCTGTGCCATGTCAAATGTTTTTACAAAGATTTTAGGGAGAGGATTTTAATTTGCTCACTGTGTGACAAGCTCGCCCATATTTTATGTAAGTGGCCAGCCAATGACAATTTCCTGTGTCATTCTTGTTGCTATGTTTTCCCTTTCCTTAGGTTTTAAATTCTTATGTAGTATTTTCCCTCTTTTTCTGCTTTCTTTGAGTGTGTTTTTTCCGTTTTATTAGGTCTCTCCACATTCGTTCCTTTTCATGTGTGTCAGGGCGCTGATGACCTCGATGTTGAGCGCCCATAAACCCCAACACACACACACGCGAAATCGGTTGGAAACTTTCCTCATGTGAGCACGTTGTAGGTGTCGCCACCGGCGCCAACCTTGTGTGAATGTTCTGAAAAGCTAATCATTTACATTTCACAGCATCTTCTTCCTGTCGGTTGAATTTCGCGTCTGTAGCACGTCAATTTCGTGATGTTGCCATTTTAATGGCCAGTAATGTTGAAATTCGACTACCACATTGTCTGTTGGGATAATCTCAGAACCTTCTGAAAGGATTTTGATAGGGTTTGCACTATCACAAAGACTAATTCGTGAGGTAGGTCTGTGAATAGAATTTATTACCACTACTTTATTTGGCTGTAGATGCATACACTGAAAAAAAATCACGCCACAAAAATAAATAATATAGGTTAATGAAATTTCGGGACTACCTATGTCTAGGTAATATCTTTAACTGATTGTCATTGCACCATAGGTTAATGTAAACGCAAGATAAGCCATTGCAAATGTGAAATGCTGGTACATTAACAACTGGTGTAACTGCCAGAATGCAAGCATACAGACGTGGGTGCATTGTGTTATACAGGTGCCAGATGTCAGTTTGTGGGGTGGAGTTCCATACTCGTTACACTTGGTCGGTCAGTGCTCTTAATACTGTTTGTGGATGGAATGTTTAATGCTGTTTGTGGATGATGCTGAAGTTGTCGAGAGACGATGTCTCATATGTGCTTGATTGGAGACGGTTATGGTGATCGAGCGGGCCAGGGCATCATGTCGATACTCTTTAGAGTATGCTGGGGTACAACAACGGTATGTCGGCGAGCGGTATCCTGTTGGAAAACGCCCTCTCGAATGATGTTCATGACTGGCAGCACAATAGGTCGAATCACGAGACTGACGTACAAACGGGGAGTCAGGTTGCATGGGATAACCACGAGAGTGGTTCCACTGTCACATGAAATCAAACTCCAGACCATAACTCCAGGTGTAGCTCCAGTGTGTCTGGTACGCAGACAGGTCGGTTGCAGGCCCTCAACTAGCCTCCTTCCAACCAACACACGGCCATTACTGGCACGGAAGCAGAAACACCTTTCATCAGCTCCAATGAGCTCTCGCTTGACCCTACTGAAGTCGGAAATGGCGGTGTTTTGTGGTCAGTGGAATGCACGCTACTTGAGCTGTACTTGAGGTAACCGAATTGCAACAATTCGTTGTGTCACTGTGACGCCAGCTGCCGCTGAAATTGCTGCTGCAGATGCAGTACGATGCACCAGAGCCGTATGCCGAACACGGTGGTTTTCCCACTTGGTAGTGCCACGTGGCTGTCTGAAATCAGGTGTTCTTGCGACCGTATATTCCCGTCACCACCACTGCCAGCAATTATGTGCAGTGGCTACACTCCTACCAATTCTTTTTGCAATATCACAGAAGGAGAAACCAGCCTCTCGTAGTCCTATTACACAATGTTGTTCAAAGTCAGTGAGGTGTCAACAATGGCGTTTTTGTCGCCTTAAAGGTATTCTTGGCTAACATCAACTCACCACATCCAATCTCATAGGTAACTAACGCTCACGGCCGTTATAGCTTGTATTAAAAGCAGATATGATTTATATCCTCATAGTGGCGCTACGAGCGCCGCTCTTATACGACTGGCCAAAAATTTGAATATACATCATCTTTCAGATTTAGGAACACGCCTACAAAATTTCGTTTATGTAGGATATCTCCTTCCTGGTGTTGCGACTTTTCTTCTATCAGTGTAGTTGTTAGCGCTACCTGCGCAGAGTCGGTGTAGGTCGGTAATATATACAGGGTGGTCCAAAAGACCGAAAACACCTTGATAAAATCCAAATGGAGTAGCAAACAAGGAAATAGAGTCCCTACACACGAGGATCGGGAAGGGAGAAAGTTTATAGGCCATGCCACCAACATGGCGGCCATCTTGAAAGCCACCATCTTGGATTCAACTCCAAAATTCCAAATGGGAATGTGGTCATGTGACATATCAAACAGATAGAGAATTTTACCAGAAAAACAATGCCATTGTTGTTTTAAACATAGCTTTATTCATTCTCGGTTTGTAGCCAATTACTTGCGGCAGCGGTGAGACGCTCGGCAGCGTGAGTATTACGTACTGAAAAGTCATAAAATGGAGTCTGAAACGGTGCGAAGTGACTATCCCATACCTGATATGTTACATGTGTTTAACTGTTAGGTATCATTTACTCATGCTAACATTTTAATCATTGTCTCCTCATTTACAGGTTACAAAATGTCCTTAACACATGAAGAACGCATTGAAATCATCTTAATATCAGGAGAAAGAAGCACACGGGTCATTGCTGAGGATTTCAACAGTCGTCACCCAACCAGACAGCCCATGACTCACAGCGCAGTTGCCAAGCTTTTGGCCAAATTCCGAACAACAGGTTCTGTCGCAGATAAACCTAAGGCTGGAAGACCAAAACCCGCCACCGATGAAGCAACAACAGTGAGCGTATTTAGCAAGAGTCCGCAACGGAGTACCCGTCGCCTGTCACAAGAATGTGGGGTTAGCCGTACCTCCATACTGCGGATTTTATCGCAGCACAAATTGCACCCATACAAAATTCAGCTGCTCCAACACCTGAACTAGGATGACCCAGGCCGTCGGGTACAGTTCGCAGAATGAGTGACACAGCAGCTGCAGATAAACCCACGTTTCCCCTATCAGGTACTGTTCAGTGATGAAGCCAATTTCTTTATCAATGGTGAAGTGAACAAGCAGAATCACAGATGCTAGTCCGACACAAATTCGCACTGGATTGATGCTTCCAAAACGGTCGACTCATGAAAAGTGATGGTCTGGTGTGGAGTGTGGGGTACCAAAGCCGTGGGACCTTTTTTTTTATTGATGGTACGATAACAGCCAACGGTTATCTGAGGTTATTGGATGAAGAAGTGTTTCCCTCGTTGTTAACGGACGACGGGACATTTCCGGAATTCTTCCAGCATGATGGAGCCCCACCACATTATGGGTACAATGTACAAGCGTACTTGGATGTGTAGTTCCGTCAAAAGTGGATTGGTCGTAGGGGTGCTGTGGAGTGGCCACCACGTTCACCAGATTTGACTCCTTTGAATTTTTATCTCTGGGTTCATGTCAAAGCACTCGTTTATTCTGTGAAAATACGGGATTTGCATCATCTAAAGCAGCGCATTGTTGATGCGTGTGGTCAAATTCAGCGATATGTGTTGGTCAAAGTTCATCAGGACTGGGTTTGGAGGATAGCATTAACAATCCAACATAATGGACAACATATCGAGCTATTCCTATGACTGTTGGTGGTCTCTCGGGACTGTGTAACATCGGCGAAATGTCTCTTCGGCACATAACACACATGCTGCCGAGCGTCCACCGCTGCCACATGTAACTGGCTATAACCCGAGAATGAATAAAGCTATGTTTAAAATAACAACAGCATTGTTTTTCCGGTGAAATTCTCTATCTGTTTGATATGTCACATGACCACATTCCCATTTGAAATTTTGGAGTTGAATCCAAGATGGCGCCTTTCAAGATGGCCTGTTCGTCGTGTGTAGGGCCTCTGTTTCCTTGTTTGCTACTCCATTTGAATTTTATGAGGGTGTTTCCGGACTTTTGGACCAACCTGTATTATTTATCAATATGGGACCAATGGAGAAAATTCAAAGAGCAGCTGCATGCATTGTAATGGTTTCACTTACTCTACATCAAAGATCTGCTCTTCATTCTCCAATGGAAGAGGCTACCAGAAATGCTGAGAATCGAGTACACCATCACTCTCAAAATTGTGAGAGCCCCTGTTTCAACAGTACTCAACAAGTACTGACTTTCGTCTTGCTTGTTGACCACGAGGGCAGAATTGGAGACTTCCGCTACCGACAGACTTCTTCTCAAGCATTATGCTCGAACGAAGTATTCATCGTGTGTGTGTGTGGGAGGGGGGGGGTGATGGTACTATGTTCCTTCTACCTTACATCGCATAGAGCCTCAAGCCTGCTTTACGCTAGTGGCTTTCTTGTTTAAATCGATTACGTGTGCTGGTATCTAAATAAGATGCCAAGCATATTGTGACAGTTCCTGACGTCAGTATTCAAATCATCGTGCCAGCTGTAGATGGCCAAATTAATATTCGCAATCTACACTATTGGTCAGTTGAAAATCCACGCTGGCCGAGAGAAGCAAGTAAACAAGGACCTTGGTCTGTCAACGTTTCTGCGAAATTGCTTACGTTTTCTGAACTGCTGATGTATATGCAGTTCCTAACAGATATGCCAGTCTTGAGGAAATCCGAATCCGCGTGGTACCAACGACAGATGTCCCACCCATTCCATTTTTTTTTGGTCATCAGTCTGCTAACTGGTTTGATGCGGCCCGCCACGAATTCCGTTCCTGTGCTAACCTCTTCATCTCAGAGTAGCACTTGCAACCTACGTCCTCAATTATTTGCTTGACGTCTTCCAATCTCCATCTTCCTCTACAGTTTTTGCCCTCTACAGCTCCCTCTAGTACCATGGAAGTCATTCCCTCATGCCTTAGCAGATGTCCTATCATCCTGTCCCTTCTCCTTATCAGTGTTTTCCACATATTCCTTTCCTCTCCGATTCTGCATAGAACCTCCTCATTCCTTACCTTATCAGTCCACCTAATTTTCAACATTTGTCTATAGCACCACATCTCAAATGCTTCGATTCTCTTCTGTCCCGGTTTTCCCACAGTCCATGTTTCACTACCATACAATGCTGTACTCCAGACGTACATCCTCAGAAATTTCTTCCTCAAATTAAGGCCGGTATTTGATATTAGTAGAATTCTCTTGGCCAGAAATGCCTTTTTTGCCATAGCGAGTCTGCTTTTGATGTCCTCCTTGCTCCGTCCGTCATTGGTTATTTTACTGCCTAGGTAGCAGAATTCCTTAACTTCATTGACTTCGTGACCATCAATCCTGATGTTAAGTTTCTCGCTGTTCTCATTTCTACTACTTCTCATTACCTTCGTCTTTCTCCGATTTACTCTCAAACCATACTGTATACTCATTAGACTGTTCATTCCGTTCAGCAGATCATTTAATTCTTCTTCACTTTCACTCAGGATAGCAATGTCATCAGCGAATCGTATCATTGATATCCTTTCACCTTATATTTTAATTCCACTCCTGAACCTTTCTTTTATTTCCATCATTGCTTCCTCGATGTAGAGATTGAAGAGTAGGGGCGAAAGACTACAGCCTTGTCTTACACCTTTCTTAATACGAGCACTTCGTTCTTGATCGTCCACTCTTATTATTCCCTCTTGGTTGTTGTACATATTGTATATGACCCGTTTCTCCCTATAGCTTACCCCTACTTTTATCAGAATCTCGAACAACTTACACCATTTTATATTATCGAACGCTTTTTCCAGGTCGACAAATCCTATGAAAGTGTCTTGATTTTTCTTTAGCCTTGCTTCCATTACTAGCCGTAATGTCAGAACTCCCTCTCTCGCCCTATTACTTTTCCTAAAGCGAAACTGATCGTCACCTAGCGCATTCTCAATTTTCTTTTCCATTCTTCTGTATATTATTCTTGTAAGCAGCTTCGATGCATGAGCTGTTAAGCTGATTGTGCGATAATTCTCGCACTTGTCAGCTCTTGCCGTCTTCGGAATTGTGTGGATGATGCTTTTCCGAAAGTCAGATGGTATGTCGCTAGACTCATATATTCTACATACCAACGTGAATAGTCGTTTTGTTGCCACTTCCCCGAATGATTTTAGAAATTCTGATGGAAAGTTATCTATCCCTTCTGCCTTATTTGACCGTAACTCCTCCAAAGCTCTTTTAAATTCCGATTCTAATACTGGATCCCCTATCTCTTCCAAATCGACTCCTGTTTCTTCTTCTATCACATCAGTCAAATCTTCACCCTCATAGAGGCTTTCAATGTATTCTTTCCACCTATCTGCTCTCTGCTCTGCATTTAACAGTGGAATTCCCGTTGCACTCTTAATGTTACCACCGTTGCTTTTAATGTCACTAAAGGTTGTTTTGACTTTCCTGTATGCTGAGTCTGTCCTTCCGACAATCATATCTTTTTCGATGTCTTCACATTTTTCCTACAGCCATTTCGTCTTAGCTTCCCTGCACTTCCTATTTATTTCATTCCTCAGCGACTTGTATTTCTGTATTCCTGATTTTCCCGGAACATGTTTGTACTTCCTCCTTTCATCAATCAACTGAAGTATTTCTTCTGTTACCCATGGTTTCTTGGCAGCTACCTTCTTTGTACCTATGTTTTCCTTCCCGACTTCTGTGATGGCCCTATTTAGAGATGTCCATTCCTTTTCAACTGTACTGCCTACTGCGCTATTCCTTATTGCTGTATCTATAGCGTTAGAGAACTTCAAACGTATCTCGTCATTCCTTAGTACTTCCGTATCCCACTTCTTTGCATATTGGTTCTTCCTGACTAATGTCTTGAACTTCAGCCTACTCTTCATCTCTACTATATTGTGATCCGAGTCTATATCTGTTCCTGGGTACGCGTTACAATCCAGTATCTGATTTCGGAATCTCTGTCTGACCATGATGTAATCTAATTGAAATCTTCCCGTATCACCCGGCCTTTTCCAAGTATACCTCCTCCTCTTGTGATTCTTGAACAGGGTATTCGATATTACTAGCTGAAACTTGTTACAGAACTCAATTAGTCTTTCTCCTCTTTCATTCCTTGTCCCAAGCCCACATTGTCCTGTAACCTTTTCTTCTACTCCTTCCCCTACAACTGCATTCCAGTCGCCCATGACTGTTAGATTTTCGTCCCCCTTTAGATACTGCATTACCCTTTCAATATCCTCATACACTTTCTCCATCTGTTCATCTTCAGCTTGCGACGCCGGCATGTATACCTGAACTATCGTTGTCGGTGTTGGTCTGCTGTCGATTGTGATGAGAACAACCCGGTCACTGAATGTTCACATTAACACACTCTCAGCCCTACCTTCCTATTCATAACGAATCCTACACCTGTTATACCATTTTCTGCTGCTGTTGATATTACCCGATACTCATCTGACCAGAAATCCTTGTGTTCCTTCCACTTCACTGACCCCTACTATATCTAGATTGAGCCTTTGCATTTCCCATTCCCTACAGATAATTAAAGACCTACTGACTTGTCCCTTTGTAGATCGTTTGAACAGTCGTTTGGGAAGCACAAAATGTCCGGCACGGTCACAAGACTTAACACCTTTATTTGAACAATTTCCAGACATGTTACCTGGTACAAGTCCTCGAAAGCTTTTTGGAATAGCATAGAAAAATGTACACAGTTCCATTAAAAATTCGTCAGCCATGAACGATGGAAATTACTTTTTGTAAGTTGGACTGAAAGGGAAAAACCCTCCAGCTCTCCTGTTTTCAATGATTCACTTTAAATTATGCAATTGGAGGGGATCCGAATTTGTTTAATGGGAGTCATCGTATCACAGTGATAGAATGAGCTGATATCACTTCCTCTTCTTAACCTTCTGTAATCTAACATGGTACTGGGTATATCAATTTTCTTTATGGGCGAACTTCGTAAGTGAGCAGTGCTGTGACTTGCACCGAAGCCTGGCGAATCAAAAGACGAGAAGCTGTGGGCACGCTGGCCTTCAAAGTAACATAGGATGAAGAAATTTAGGTATAGAGACCTCATCATGTGGGTTCGTTGATTGGTCGGTATTTGATTTGGGGGAGGGGACCAAACAGCGAAGTCATCGGTCCCATAGGATTAGGGAATGATTGGGAGGAAGTAGGCCGTGCCTCCTGAAAGGAACCATCTCGAAATTTGCCTCGGAAAACCTAAATCTGGATGGCTAGACGCGGATGTGAACCGTCGTACTTCCTAATGTGATCTAGTGTACTAACCACTGCGCCACCTCGCTCGGTTCATCAAGTTGGGAGGAGGGTGCAAGTCTCTTTGCGGATGGTGAAGAGGCCATTGTCTGCTTTATAGAAAGGTCTGTGGATTGGGCGAGATAAAAAGCCTTCGTTCCAGAAGACGGCGGTTAGCTGGGACTCACTAGCAGTCACCTGTCTAATATTTACAGCACTATTCACTTTCATCAGCGGGTGGTAGGCGCTAGGAGCTTGTTAAAAGAAATACTTGAGCAGATAAGCATCTCCTGGCTTTCCTAAAAACGTGACAAAGCAACTCTGACCTACTTAACGTTCATAAGTTGCAGCATTGTCGGCGAATCGCCTCGTGGCCCGTAAAGCAAGCCTACCTGATGGCTGAATGAGCAGCAGTTGGTGTGTTAGTAGTGAAGTCAGGAGGGCGCAACACTTAATGAGAAGTGTTTAAGAAAGAGGCGAGGAATTTCAGTTCATTGCCTTCTTGACGCTTGGTCGTTTCTTAACGCGATGTTGTGTCAAAGAAACACATACATCACTGACAGGCTGCAGTAACTTTCGAAAGCATTGGTGCACGTGTATTGTTTGCAGCAAGAAAGAAGCAAGCTGCATTTTTACAGACTTAGAAAATATCAGATGCGGATAATTTGCAAACAGGAGACGGTGGCAAGAATTGCGGAGGCGTCTGAGATCAAATATTAGTCCTCAGCTGCCCCAGATCGTAGCCATGAACTTCAGAACAGGGACCTGTCTCCAACCTGGTCACATTACATTGAAGATCATGGCAAGGGTCGTTGACAGCTCTCGCATATTCGTTTAAGAGAGGGTTGTGTTGTTGTTGTTGTTGTTGTGGTCTTCAGTCCTGAGACTGGTTTGATGCAGCTCTCCATGCTAATCTATCTTGTGCAAGCTCCTTCATCTCCCAGTACCTACTGCAACCTACATCCTTCTGAATCTTTTTAGTGTATTCATCTCTTGGTCTCCCTCTATGATTTTTGCCCTCCACGCTGCCCTCCAATACTAAATTGGTGATCCCTTGATGCCTCAGAATATGCCCTACCAACCGATCCGTTCTTCTAGTCAAGTTGTGCCACAAATTTCTCTTCTCTCCAATTCTGTTCAATACCTCCTCATTAGTTATGTGATCTACCCATCTAATCTTCAGCATTCTTCTGTAGCACCACATTGCGAAAGCTTCTTTTCTCTTCTTCTCTAAACTATTTATCGTCCACGTTTCACTTCCATACATGGCTACACTCCATACAAATACTTTCAGAAAAGACTTCCTGACACTTAAAACTATACTCGATGTTAACAAATTTCTCTTCTTCAGAAACGCTTTCCTTGCCATTCCCAGTCTACATATCCTTTCTACTTCCACCATCATCAGTTATTTTGCTCCCGAAATAGCAAAACTCAGTTACTACTTTAAGTGTCTCATTTCCTAATCTAATTCCCTCAGCATCACCCGACGTAATTCAACTACATTCCATTATCCTCGTTTTGTTGATATTCATCTTATGTCCTCCTTTCAAGACACTGTCTATTCCGTTCAACTGCTCTTCCATGTCCTTTGCTGTCTCTGACAGAATTACAATGTAATCGGCGAACCTCAAAGTTTTTATTTCTTCTCCCTGGATTTTAATACCTACTCCAAATTTTTCTTTTGTTTCCTTTACTGCTTGCTCAGTATACAGATTGAATAACATCGGGGAGAGGCTACAACCCTGTCTCACTCCCTTCCCAACCACTGCTTCCCTTTCACGCCCCTCGACTCTTATAACTGCCATCTGATTTCTGTACAAATTGTAAATAGCCTTTCGGTCCCTGTATTTTACCCCTGTCACCTTTAGAATTTGAAAGAGAATATTCCAATCAACATTGTCAAAAGCTTTCTCTAAGTCTACAAATGCTAGAAACGTAGGGTTGCCTTTCCTTAATATTTCTTCTAAGATAAGTCGTAAGGTCAGTATTGTCTCACGTGTTCCAACATTTCTACGGAATCCAAACTGATCTTCCCCGAGGTCGGCTTCTACCAGTTTTTCCATTCGTCTGTAAATAATTCGCGTTAGTATTTTGCAGCTGTTGCAATTCAAGAAGGGTTTCACTGCCTCATATCTGTCAGCGCTTCATCAGATCTTCTAATATTCTCACTGCAGACATTCAGTGATTAACAAAGTAAGACTGCAAATCAGTTCATAGAGTCATATGCGAGATTATTAAGCAACTCCACTTCACTTAATAGCGTTGGTAACCCAGAGTTTTAGATTGCAATTCTGGATAGAAAGCACACGGTTGTAAAATTCAAATTCGCATATTTGTTTTTTTTCATGCTTTATAACTCCAGTTGTCTTTTGTAACAAACCAGGGAGTGTACTTAAATCTCGAATTTATTACCACACTCAGCCACTTTCAGTGATAAAATAATGTCAATTTCCGCACCTTCAGATTCATTGTTAGGGTCTCAATAGATGACAGCGTTAGTAAATCCGTTGCGTACATTAAATTCAGCTCTCAATCTCAAGGGTGTTTCTGATTCATGATTGATGCAGATTCAGTTAATTTTCACTTTCACACAAGCAGAGTTTTGCAAGATATGCGCCATATTGCCCACTAAAAGCGAGTCCCACTCCCCGTTGTGGACAACGTGTATTTTTGCGGCCTTTGTCAGCCAACTCAACCTGTGTCACTTCTGATAGGGATAGGATCATTTTTTTTAATTCTATAAAATAGAATTTCCGCTCAAAATTTGATACACCCCATACTTCTGATGCTCTACGCGACTAGCTGGTTCAGTCCAGAAAGTTGATTTCCTTCCAAGATAGTGGTTTATGTGCTACAGTTTGTCAGTGGGGTGTCATTAAGCAATATCAGTCAACTCCTGCTGGAGATCAAAGTCAAAATCTAGCCGAGGTGCTGTTCCAACAAGAGAAAGGGGGGAGAATGGGGGAGTGGTAGGAAGGGAGGCATGCGTTCACGAAGCATCTCCGGTATCAAATCTAGTGGCGCTCCTCTGAACTGCTTCGAGGTCTTCCTTCAATGTAACCTGATACGGATCCCAAATACTCAAGAATAGGTTGCACCGGCGTCCTACATGCGGTGTCTCGTTTACAGGTGAACCACTCTTTCCTAAAATTCTCCCAATAAACCGACATCGACCGTTTGCCACACTTGTTACATGTTCGTTCCACCTCGTATCACTTTGCAACGTTACACCCAGCTATTTAAACGACGTGACTGTGTCAAACAGGACATTACTAATGCTGTATCCGAACATTAAGCGTTTGTTCTTCCTACTCATCCGCATTTACATTGTTCTACGATTAGAGCTAGCTGGCGTTCATCACACCAAGTACAAATTTTGTCTAAGTCATCTTGTGTAGGCATACAATACCTCAACTTTGGCAACTTACCATAACCATAATCATTAGCAAACAACCACAGACTGATGCCCATTCTGTCCAAAAAAAAATGCTCCATGCACTGGGACTTAACATCTGAGGTCATCAGTCCCCTACAGTTACAACTACCTAAACCTAACTAATCGCCGGCCGAAGTGGCCGAGCGGTTCTAGGCGCTACAGTCTGGAACCGCGCGACCGCTGCGGTCGCAGGTTCGAATCCTGACTCGGGCATGGATGTGTGTGATGTCCCTAGGTTAGTTAGGTTTAAGTAGTTCTAAGTTCTAGGGGACTGATAACCACAGCAGTTGAGTCCCATAGTGCTCAGAGCCATTTTTTTTTTATTTCTATGTCATTCATACGGGAGTCTGTCCGATGGTCAAACGATTGTATGTTTGCGCGGCTCTCCTGAGTGAACGATTCGTTAAATGTGAAATTTAAAACATCGGCTTTTGTTTTGCTGTCCTCAACCGTCACACCAGACTGGTCAAAAAGGAACTGAATGGAAACCTTAGAACCTCTTAGCTACCACCAGAATTTTCTCGGGTTCTCTGCCAGGTCTTTTGCAAATGTGGGACGATGGTAGCTGTTGTATTCTTGGCGCATGGATCTTTTCGTAGTCGCACGAATCTCTACTAACCTTCGCTTGTCGTCGTTTGTGCGTGCCCTTTTGAAGCTAGAGAGCAACAGCCTCTGGTTCCTCAGCATCTTACGAATTTCGTTATTAAATCATGGTGGGACTTTTAAATCCTGTATCCACTTACTAGGCACATAACTCTCCAGGCTTCGAAAGAAAATCTCCTTAAACTTTGCTGATAATTTCTCCACATCCATCTTACTGGTACTGATACCAATTCACTGTCTAAGTAAGATGTTAACAACTGCTTAACTGTTCTATCCAACAGAAACACTCTCCTAGCCTTCTTGACAGATTTATTACCTTCTGCAATCATAGTCGCTGTAATTACACCATGATCGCTAATCCCTGTATCTATACTGACATTGTCGACAAGATTGCAGTTGTAGCTACAAGGCCTAACACACACTACTGGAAAGTAAAATTGCTACACCACGAAGATGACGCGCTACAGACGCGAAACTTAACCGACAGGAAGCAGATGCTGTGATATGTAAATGATTAGCTTTTCAGAGCATTCACACAAGGTTGGCGCCGGTGGCGACACCTACAACGTGCTCACATGAGGAAAGTTTCCAACCGATTTCACACACACAAACAGTAGTACACCGGCGTTGCCTGGTGAAACGTTGTTATGATGCCTCGTGTTAGGAGGAGAAATGCGTACCATCACGTTTCCGACTTTGTTAAAGGTCGGATTGTAGCCTATCGCGATTGCGGTTTATCGTAACGCGACATTGCTGCCCTCGTTGGTTGAGATCCAATGACTGTTAGCAGAATATGGAATCGGTGGCTTCACGAGGGTAATACCGACCGCCGTACTGGATCCCAACGGCCTCGTATCACTAGCAGTCGAGATGACAAGCATCTTATCCGCATGGCTGTAACGGATCGTGCAGCCACGTCTCGATCCCTGAGTCAACAGATGGGGACGTTTGCTAGACAACAACGATCTGCACGAACAGTTCGACGACGTTTCCAGCAGCATGGACTATCAGCTCGGTGACCGTGGCTGCGGTTATCCTTGACGCTGCATCACAGACAGGAGCGCCTGCGGCGGTGTACTCAACGACGAACCTGGGTACACGAATGGCAAAACGCCATTTTTTCGGATGAATCCAGGTTATGTTTACAGCATCATGATGGTCGCATCCGTGTTTGGCGACATCGCGGTGAACGCACATTGGAAGCGTGTATTCGTCATCGCCATACTGGTGTATCACCCGGCGTGAAGGTATGGGATGCCATTGGTTACACGTCTCGGTCACCTCTTGTTCGCATTGACTGCACTTTGAGCAGTGGACGTTACATTTCAGATGTGTTACGACCCGTCGCTCTAACCCTTCATTCGATCCCTACATTTCAGCAGGATAATGCACGACCGCATGTTGCAGGTCCTGTACGGGCCTTTCTGGATACAGAAAATGTTCGACTGCTGCCCTGGCCAGCACATTCTTCAGATCTCTCACCAATTGAAAACGTCTGGTCAATGGTGGCCGAGTATCTGGCTCGTCACAATACGCCAGTCACTACTCTTAATGAACTGCGGTATCGTGTTGAATCTGCATTTGCAGCTGTACCTGTAGACGCCATCCAAGCTCTGTTTGACTCAATGCCCAGGCGTATCAAGGCCGTTATTCGGCCAGAGGTGGTTGTTCTGGGTACTGATTTCTCAGGATCTATGCACCCAAATTGCGTGAAAATGTAATCACATGTCAGTTCTAGTATAATATATTTGTCCAATGAGTACCCGTTTATCATGTGCATTTCTTCTTGGTGTAGCAGTTTTAATGGCCAGTGCGCGTACAGCCGGCCTGTGCAGGGCCGCGGGCAGGCAGTAGGCGGGGCGCGCGCGCACACAGCAGTCGGCTGCTGGCCGGCCGGGCCGGCTCGCGACGTGGTAATCCTGGCGGCCACGTGCCCTGCAGATTAGCGGCGCGGCACTTGTGCGGGCTCCTGGTGCAGGCAGGCAGGCAGGCAGGCAGGCAGGCGGGGCGAAGACCCGCAACTGCGTGTGGCGCCGCGCCTGCCCCCGGCTGCGCCGCTGTCGCACCGCCCCGCTGACCTGTCGCCGAAACCAAACATTCCTCCCTCTCTCTGAATTTCTTCGAGCCACACAGTCGGAGCTCAGTACGATACCGCTATTAGTCGAACACAATATTACTGCACCTGGGACTGGGAGGCCTTCGGTCCGCCTATTGTCAGTTTTTATCGCCATATTCCACAAGGATACACTGAACCATTTGGTAGTGTAAGCACAGCTGTCTCGAAATCGTTCACAATGCGACGCATTTCCCTTAGTCACCAATGTATTTTTTTTACTGTGAGATCACTGTGTGTTTTCAGTAATGGTCACGGGATGCTAAGTGTAATAATATCGTGGTCAGGTAATATTAGTCGACCGCGATTTTGTTGCACCTGGGAGTGAGGGTTGTTTATCGTGAGTCAGCGCCAAATTGTGGCTGATAGTACAGGGTGACAATTATTGAACTGTTGTTGTTGTTGAGGTCTTCAGTCAAATGGTTCAAATGGCTCTGAGCACTATGGGACTCAACTTCTCAGGTTATTAGTCCCCTAGAACTTAGAACTACTTAAACCTAACTAACCTAAGGACATCACACACATCCATGCCCGAGGCAGGATTCGAACCTGCGACCGTAGCAGCCTCACGGTTCCGGACTGCGCGCCTAGAACCGCGAGACCACCGCGGCCGGCTTCAGTCCTGAGACTGGTTTCATGCAGCTCTCCATGCTACTCTGTCCTGTGCTAGCTTCTTCATCTCCCAGTACCTACTGCAATCTACATCCTTCTGAATCTTTTTAGTGTATTCATCTCTTGGTCACCCTTCGCGCTGCCCTACAATACTAAATTGGTGTTCCATTGATGCCTCAGAACATGTCCTACCAACCGATCCGTTCTTCTAGTCAAGTTGTGCCACAAACTCCTCTTCTCCCCAATCCTATTCAGTACCTCCTCATTAGTTATGTGATCTAGCCTTCTAATCTTCAGCATTCTTCTGTAGCACCACTTTTCGAAAGCTTCTATTCTCTTCTTCTCTAAACTATTTATCGTCCAGTTTCACTTCCATACATTGCTACACTCCATACAAATACTTTCAGAAAAGACTTCCTGCCACCTAAATCTATTTTTTTTTTTTTTTGGTCATCAGTCTACTGATTGGTTTGATGCGGTCCGCCACGAATTCCTTTCCTGTGCTAACCTCTTCATCTCAGAGTAGCACTTGCAACCTACGTCCTCAATTATTTGCTTGACGTATTCCAATCTCCGTCTCCCTCTACAGTTTTTGCCCTCTACAGCTCCCTCTAGTACCATGCAAGTCATTCCCTCATGTCTTAGCAGATGTCCTATCATCCTGTCCCTCCTCCTTATCAGTGTTTTCCACATATTCCTTTCCTCTCCGATTCTGCGTAGAACCTCCTCATTCCTTACCACCGTTGCTTTTAATGTCACCAACATTCGTATATAGCACCACATCTCAAATGCTTCGATTCTCTTCTGTTCCGATTTTCCCACAGTCCATGTTTCACTACCATACAATGCTGCACTCCAGACGTACATCCTCAGAAATTTCTTCCTCAAATTAAGGCCGGTATTTGATATTAGTAGACTTCTCTTGGCCAGAAATGCCTTTTTTGCCATAGCGAGTCTGCTTTTGATGTCCTCCTTGCTCCGTCCGTCATTGGTTATTTTACTGCCTAGGTAGCAGAATTCCTTAACTTCATTGACTTCGTGACCATCAATCCTGATGTTAAGTTTCTCGCTGTTCTCATTTCTACTACTTCTCATTACCTTCGTCTTTCTCCGATTTACTCTCAAACCATACTGTATACTCATTAGGCTGTTCATTCCGTTCAGCAGATCATTTAATTCTTCTTCACTTTCACTCAGGATAGCAATTTCATCAGCGAATCGTATCATTGATATCCTTTCACCTTGTATTTTATTTCCACGCCTGAACCTTTCTTTTATTTCCATCATTGCTTCCTCGATGTACAGATTGAAGAGTAGGGGCGAAAGGCTACAGCCTTGTCTTACACCCTTCTTAATTCGAGCACTTCGTTCTTGATCGTCCACTCTTATTATTCCCTCTTGGTTGTTGTACATATTGTATATGACCCGTCTCTCCCTATAGCTTGCCCCCACTTTTTTCAGAATCTCGAACAACTTACACCATTTTATATTGTCGAACGCTTTTTCCAGGTCGACAAATCCTATGAAAGTGTCTTGATTTTTCTTCAGCCTTGCTTCCATTATTAGCCGTAACGTCAGAATTGCCTCTCTTGTCCCTTTACTTTTCCCAAAGCCAAACTGATCGTCACCTAGCGGATTCTCAATTTTCTTTTCCATTCTTCTGTATATTATTCTTGTAAGCAGCTTCGATGCATGAGCTGTTAAGCTGATTGTTCGATAATTCTCGCAATTGTCAGCTCTTGCCGTCTTCGGAATTGTGTGGATGATGCTTTTCCGAAAGTCAGATGGAATGTCGCCAGTCTCACACACCAACATGAATAGTCGTTTTGTTGCCACTTCCCCCAATGAGTTTAGAAATTCTGATGTAATGTTATCTATCCCTTCTGCCTTATTTGACCGTAAGTCCTCCAAAGCTCTTTTAAATTCCGATTCTAATACTGGATCCCCTATCTCTTCTAAATCGACTCCTGTTTCCTGTTTCACATCAGTCAAATCTTCACCCTCATAGAGGCTTTCAATGTATTCTTTCCACCTATCTGCTCTCTCCTCTGCATTTAACAGTGGAATTCCCGTTGCACTCTTAATGTTACCACCGTTGCTTTTAATGTCACCAAAGGTTGTTTTGACTTTCCTGTATACTGAGTCTGTCCTTCCGGCAATCATATCTTTTTCGATGTCTTCACATTTTTCCTGCAGCCATTTCGTCTTAGCTTCCCTGCACTTCCTATTTATTTCATTCCTCAGCGATTTGTATTTCTGTATTCCTGATTTTCTCGGAACATGTTTGTACTTCCTCCTTTCATCAATCAACTGAAGTATTTCTTCTGTTACCCATGGTTTCTTCGCAGCTACCTTCTTTGTACCTATGTTTTCCTTCCCAACTTCTGTGATGGCCCTATTTAAAGATGTCCATTCCTCTTCAACGGTACTGCCTACTGCGCTATTCCTTATTGCTGTATCTATAGCGTCAGAGAACTTCAAACGTATCTCGTCATTCCTTAGTACTTCCGTATCCCACTTCTTTGGGTATTGATTCTTCCTGGCTAATGTCTTGAACTTCAGCCTACTCTTCATCACTACTATATTGTGCTCTGAGTCTATATCTGCTCCTGGGTACGCCTTACAATGCAGTATCTGATTTCGGAATCTCTGTCTGACCATGATGTAATCTAATTGAAATCTTCCCGTATCTCCCGGCCTTTTCCAAGTATACCTCCTCCTCTTGTTTTTCTTGAACAGGGTATTCGCTATTACTAGCTGAAACTTGTTACAGAACTCAATTAGTCTTCCTCCTATTTCATTCCTCGTCCCAAGCCCATATTCTCCTGTAACCTTTTCTTCTACTCCTTTCCCTACAACTGCATTCCAGTCGCCCATGACTATTAGATTTTCGTCCCCCTTTACATACTGCATTACCCTTTCAATATCCTCATACACTTTCTGTATCTGTTAATCTTCAGCTTGCGACGTCGGCATGTATACCTGAACTATCGTTGTCGGTGTTGGTCGGCTGTCGATTCTGTTTAGAACAACCCGGAAAATGAACTGTTCACAGTAACACACCCTCTGCCCTACCGTCCTATTCATAACGAATCCTACACCTGTTATACCATTTTCTGCTGCTGTTGATATTACCCGATACTCACCTGACCAGAATTCCTTGTGTTCCTTCCACTTCACTTCACTGAGCCCTGCTATATCTAGATTGAGCCTTTGCATTTCCCTTTTCAGATTTTCTAGTTTCCCTACCACGTTCAAGCTTCTGACATTCCACGCCCCGACTCGTAGAACGTTATCCTTTCGTTGATTATTCAATCTTTTTCTCATGGCAACCTCCCCCTTGGCAGTCCCCTCCCGGAGATCCGAATGGGGGACTATTCCGGAATCTTTTGCCAATGGAGAGAGCATCATGACACTTTTTCAATTACAGGCCACATGTCCTGTGGATACACGTTACGTGTCTTTAATGCAGCGGTTTCCATTGCCTTCTGCATCCTCATGTCGTTGATCATTGCTGATTCTTCCGCCTTTAGGTGCAATTTCCCACCCCTGGGACAAGAGAGTGCTCTGAACCTCTATCCGCTCCTCCGTCCTCTTTGACAAGGCCGTTGGCAGAATGAGGCTGACTTCTTATGCCGGAAGTCTTCGGCCGCCAATGCTGATTATTTATCAAAATTTAGGCAATGGCGGGGATCGAACCCGGGACCGAAGACGTTTTGATTATGAATCAAAGAGGCTACCCCTAGACCACATCTATACTCGATGTTAACAAATTTCTCTTCTTCAGAAACGCTTTCCTTGCCATTGCCAGTCTACATATCCTTTCTACTTCCACCATCATCAGTTATTTTGCTCCCCAAGTAGCAAAACTCATTTCTACTTTAAGTGTCTCATTTCCTAATCTAATTCCCGCAGCATCACCCGATTTCTTTCGACTACATTCCATTATCCTCGTTTTGCTTTTGTTGATGTTCGTCTTATATCTTCCTTTCAAGACACTGTCCATTCCGTTCAACTGCTCTTCCAAGTCCTTTGCTGTCGATGACAGAATTACAATGTCATCGGCGAACCTCAAAGTTTTCATGGATTTTAATACCTACTCCGGATTTTTCTTTCGTTTCCTTTACTGCTTGCGCAATATACAGATTGAATAACATCGGGGAGAGGCTACTGCCCTGTCTCACTTCCTTGCCAACCACTGCTCCCCTTTAATGTCCCTCGACTCTTATAACTGCCATTGGTTTCTGTACAAATTGTAAATAGCCTTTGGTTCCATGTATTTTACCCCTGCCACCTTCAGAATTTGAAATAGAATATTCCAGTCAACATTTTCAAAAGCTATCTCTAAGTCTGCAATTGCTAGAAACGTAGGTTTGCCTTTCCTTAATCTGTCTTCTAACATAAGTCGTAGGGTCAGCATTGCCTCACGTGTTCCAACATTTCTACGGAATCCAAACTGATCTTCCCCGAGGTCGGCCTGTACCAGTTTTTCCATTCGTCTGTAAAGAAGTCGTGTTAGTATTTTGCAGCCGTGGCTTATTAAAATGATAGTTCGGTAATTTTCACATCTGTCAACACCTGCTTTCTTTGGGATTGGAATTATTATATTCTTCTTGAAGTCTGAGGTTATTTCGCCTGTCTCATACATCTTGCTCACCAGATGGTAGAGTTTTGTCAGGACTGGCTCTCCCAAGGCTATCACTAGTTCTAATGGAATGTTGTCTACTCACGGGGCCTTGTTTCGACTTAGGACTTTCAGTGCTCTGTCAGACTCTTTACGCAGTATCATATCTCCCATTTCATCTTCATCTACATCCTCTTCCATTTCCATAATATTAATTTTCCTGTAGGCAGATTTTATATTACCCCTAGTGATATACGCCTGTGCATCCTTACATTTATCCTCTATCCATCCCTGCTTAGCCATTTTGAACTTCCTGTCGATCTCATTTTTGAAACGTTTGTATTCCTTTTTGCCTGCTTCATTTACTGCATTTTTGTATTTTCTCTTTTCATCAATTAAATTCAGTATCTCTCCCGTTACCCAAGGATTTTTACTAGCTCTCGTCTTTTTACCTATTTGATCCGCTGCTACCTTCACTGTTTCATCTCTTAAAGCTACCCATTCTTCTTCTAATGTATTTCTTTCCCTCATTCTTCTCAATAGTTCCCTAATGGTCTCCCTGAAATTCTCTACAACCTCTGGTTCTGTCAGTTTACCTAGGTCTCATTATTGAACTATGTGAAATAAAATCGTCATAACTTCTGAAAGGTTTGCTTTAGAACATTCTAACCGCACGGTTGGTCGCGGGGTATGATGGGAATTAGTATGTGCATGCGCACGTGTCTTATTGTTGTTGGTCATTTGCACGTGAAAATGTCACGGCCTGAGCGCATTTGGGGGACAGAGAATCTATAATTCGCGATCGAGAAGTCTCTTCACCCTCAAAGAGTGACTGTGTAGTGCTCTGTGTCCAGGCACGGAATAATCGGTGCGTTTTTCCTTGATGGCATGGTGACTGCAAATGGTACGTGAGTGTTTTGGAAGATAACTTCATTCCCATTATCAATAGTGACCCTGATTTCGACAAGATGTGTTTCATGCAAGACGGGCCTCGACCCCATGGAAGCAGGAGAGTATTTGGTGTCCTGGAGCACTTTGGGGGCCTCATCCGGCCTGGAGTATCCAGAGGCCACTGGTATAGGTCTAGATTGGCCGCCATACTCTCCGCATCTGAACACATGCGACTCCTTTTTGTGGGGCTGTTTTAAAAATAAGCTGTACATCAGTAACCTCAAAACCATTCCTGAGCTGAAAACACCCATTCAGGAGGTCATCGACAATATCGATGTTCCGACACTTCAGCGGGTCATGCAGAATTTCGCTATTCGTCTGCCCCACGTCATCGCCAATGATGGCAGGCATATCGGATATTTCATACCCTAAATCCGAATATCTGTAGTGACGTTTACATGTTGAATAAAGTGTGTGCACGCCGTAGTTTGTAACTAATTTACGTTTTTTTTCGTATAGTTCAATAACTGTCATGCTGTATATGCAGAAGTGACGTGAAAGCATTGGCTAGTTTACTGTAACTTCATCGCGTGTTTACCGTAACGGCCAAATGGTTCAAATGGCTCAGAGCACTATGGGACTCAACTGCTGTGGTCATTAGTCCCCTAGAACTTAGAACTACTTAAACCTAACTAACCTAAGAACATCACACACACCCATGCCCGAGGCAGGATTCGAACCTGCGACCGTAGCAGGAGCGCGGCTCCGGACTGGAGCGCCTAGAACCGCACGGCCACCGCGGCCGGCCGTAGTTAAGCCTTGGTCTCTCAAAAAAAAAAAAAAAAAAAAAAAAAAAAAAAAAAAAAACTTCTCTCTATTACCAAAATGACAATTACTCGTTGCCTCAGTATGTCTCCTATTAGCCGACTTCTTCTGTAAGTCCAGTTGTGCCACAAATTTCTTTTATCCAGAATTCGATCGAGTACCACCAATTCAGCTCTTCGATCTGTCATTCTAAGCTTCAATGTTCATCTGGAGCACTCCATTTGAAAAGCTTCTAATGTCTTGTTGTTTGAACTGGTTAGCGCCCATGTTTCACTTCTGTCCAAGGCACTCCTGCTTCCCTTTGGAACCCTTCGCCTCTCTTGTACTAATTAAGCAACCTCATTGATGATTAGATCCATCAGAACTGTCAAACTGTGTGAATGCTCTTTGTTATGTCTCACCTGCTACTGCAAATATTCGCAGTCATATTCCACCCTATCAATATGGCGTGTCTCACTTCCTTCTCAGCTCCTGCTTCCCTTTGATACCCTTTGTCTCTCTTGTACCAAGTGCCGTACGAAAAGACTTTCTAACATTTTCATTTGTATTTGATGTTAGTAAATCTCTCTTTTCCCTAAATGCTTTTCTTCTTAACGTCAGTCTGCATTTATATTTTCTCTACTTCAGCAATAATCTTTTGCTCCTCTGCCCAAATAGAAAAAATCCATCTTCTACTTTTAGTATTTCATTTTGTAGCCTAATTCCGTCAGTATAGCCTGATTTAATACGACTACATTCCACACCCCTTGTGTTATTTATGTCGATATTTGTCTTATAGCCTCTTTCCAAGGTGTTATCCAATCCGTTCAACTGCTGTTTCAAGCCCTAAATTGTGTCTGACTGAATTACAATATCATCAGCAAACTTCAATGTTTACATTCGTTCTCTCTGAATTTTAATTGCCTCTTCAAATTTCTCTTTGCTTCCTCTCACAGCTTGCTCAGAGATGTACCGATTGAATAACACCAGGCATAGGCTACAACCGTGTCTCGCTCCCTCCTCAACTCCTGCTTCCCTTTCATACCCTTCGTCTCTCTTGCACTAACTTCAAAAATGTTCAAATGTGTGTGAAATCTTATCGGACTTAACTGCTAAGGTCAGCAGTCCCTAAGCTTACACACTATTTAACCTAAATTATCCTAAGGACAAACAAACGCACCCATGCCCGAGAGAGGACTCGAACCTCCGCCGGGATCAGCCGCACAGTCCATGACTGCAGCGCCTGAGACCGTTCGGTTAATCCCGCGCGGCTTGGACTAAGCTACCTCATTGATAATTAGCTCCATAAGAACTGTCAAACTGTGTGAATGCTATTTGTTATGTCTCACCTGCTACTGCAAATGTTCTCAGTCACTCGACATAAAAGTTTTCTGGGTATGGTACCGCGTCATAATGCATAAAACTACTGCTGCTGCTAGACCCAGAAGAAGGCCGCTGCAACCGTGGCCGAAACGTTAGTTTTTCTCCAGCAGCAGTAGTTTTATACGTTATGACACGGTACTATACCCAGAAAACTTTTATGTCGACTGACTGGCCGCGGAAGCCTACGCAATTATATTCTCAGGCGTGTTTCAGCGAGTTAGTCGAGATGCGACAGGGTGCCTCATGTCCGACAAATCAGGAACCTGTCTGTGTTTCCCAGTGAACACAGTCATTGTGACCCTCCAAGGCGGGGGTGGTCACAGGGTACTCATCATGAAGACGTAGAATAAACAGCAACGCTTGGTCACCCATAATATGGAACGTTGTGGCTCATGTAAACTGTAATTTGAGTGTTTTGGCCCAAATCTAGGTACGACAAACACGCGGACCAAATTATTACAAATCTTTTTTTATCTTCCCATCTGTATATCAGTTCCATCACCATTGCCATTGCCGCGAATTGATGAAACCAGTGTTTTCTTGAATTTAATTATTCGTTTCATTTTTTCACATTATGGGACAGACAGTAATGCCCCTCTGGAGGCTCCAGTCCACTTTCTAGGACATGGATTCCCAGACTTTTTGTCACTGTGTACCACTTGACATTCTTCAGTTTTTAGCGATCCCAGAGGTGGGGTACGCGGGGTAGGAATGTGACAAATAACAGGTTTCATGGAAGCGTTTTTTACTGAGTCGTTCATGTTCACATATGGTACTAATTTGTAGAAAATAGTGTAAAAATAAATTAAGCCAGTTCTGATTTAACATTCAATGAGTAAAAAAGGAGTAAATATGTGCATCGCAAATAATGAAAACCAGTTCTGCAGCCGGCCGGAGTGGCCGAGCGGTTCTAGGCGCTACAGTCTGGAACCGCGCGACCGCTAAGGTCGCAGGTTCGAATCCTGCCTCGGGCATGGATATGTGTGATGTCCTTAGGTTAGTTAGGTTTAAGTAGTTCTAAGTTCTAGGTGACTGACGACCTCGGCAGTTAAGTCCCATAGTCCTCAGAGCCATTTTTGAACCAGTTTTGCAACAGAATAGTAAACTGAACATGGAGTAACATAAGAGAATAATTTTACACATTTTACTATATGTTTTGTTTACCATTTGAAATGTCCATGCGTACCACCGTCTGGTAACCCCTGTTCTAGGGTGTCGTCTTTTTGATCGTTGTCATCCACTTGTTGTTTACATAAATAGAAATACTCAAAAAGGTAGGAAGATTTTTCTGTTTAGCAAAAGTGACAAAAAGCAGAATTCAGAGTACCTGACGGCTCAACACAAAAGTTTTGTCTCAAGTACAGATAGTGTTGAGGATCAGTGGACAAAGTTCAAAACCATCGTACAATATGCGTTAGATGAGTACATGCCAAGCAAGATCGTAAGAGATGGAAAAGAGCCACCGTGGTACAACAACCGAGTTAGAAAACTGCTGCGGAAGCAAAGGGAACTTCACAGCAAACATAAACATAGCCAAAGCCTTGCAGACAAACAAAAATTACGCGAAGCGAAATGTAGTGTGAGGAGGGCTATGCGAGAGGCGTTCAATGAATTCGAAAGTAAAGTTCTATGCACTGACTTGGCAGGAAATCCTAAGAAATTTTGGTCTTATGTCAAAGCGGTAGGTGGATCAAAACAAAATGTCCAGACACTCTGTGATAAAAATGGAAAAATGGTACTGAAACAGAGGTTGACAAACTAAAGGCCGAAATACTAAATGTCTTTTTCCAAAGCTGTTTCACAGAGGAAGACTGCACTGTAGTTCCTTCTCTAGATTGTCGAGTATAACGACTTTTCTGGAGACTAGAAATCTACTCTGTAGGAATCAGCATGGGTTTCGAAAAAGACGGTCGTGTGAAACCCAGCTCGCGCTATTCCTCCATGCGACTCAGATGACCATAGACACGGGTTCCCAGGTAGATGCCGTGTTTCTTGACTTTCGCAAGGCGTTCGATACAGTTCCCGACAGTCGTTTAATGAACAAAGTAAGAGCATATGGACTATCAGACCAATTGTGTGATTGGATTGAAGAGTTCCTAGATAACAGAACGCAGCATGTCATTCTCAATGGAGAGAAGTCTTCCGAAGTAAGAGTGATATCAGCCGTGCCGCAGGGAAGTGTCGTAGGACCGTTGCTATTCACAATATACATAAATGACCTTGTGGATGACATCAGAAGTTCACTGAGGCTTTTTGCGGATGATGCTGTAGTATATCGAGAGGTTGTAACAATGGAAAATTGTACTGAAATGCAGGAGGATCTGCAGCGAATTGACGCATGGTGCAGGGAATGCCAATTGAATCTCAATGTAGACAAGTGTAATGTGCTGCGAATACATAGAAAGAAAGATCCCTTATCATTTAGCTACAATATAGCAGGTCAGCTACTGGAAGCAGTTAATTCCATAAATTATGTGGGAGTAGGCATTTGGAGTGATTTAAAATGGAATGACCATATAAAATTAATCGTCGGTAAAACAGATGCCAGACTGAGATTCATTGGAAGAATCTTAAGGAAATGCAATCGGAAAACAAAGGAAGTAGGATACAGTACGCTTGCTCGCCCATTATTTGAATACTGCTCAGCAGTGTGGGATCCGTACCAGATAGGGTTGATAGACGAGATAGAGAAGATCCAACGGACAGCAGCGCGCTTCGTTATAGGATCATTTAGTAATCGCTAAAGCGTTACGGAGATGATAGATAAATTCCAGTGGAAGACTCTGCAGGAGAGACGCTCAGTAGCTCGGTACGGGCTTTTGTTGAAGTTTCGAGAACATACCTTCACCGAGGAGTCAAGCAGTATATTGCTCCCTCCTACGTATGTCTCGCGACGAGACCATTAGGATAAAATCAGAGAGATTAGAACCCACACAGAAGTATACCGACAATCCTTCTTTCCACGAACAATACGAGACTGGAATAGAAGGGAGAACCGATAGAGGTACTCAAGGTACCCTCCGCCACACACCGTCAGGTGGCTTGCGGAGTATGGATGTAGATGTAGATGTAGATGTAGAATCTAATGCTTCTCTCCGTTTTCCATGAGGAAAGTGCGGACCATCTATCGCTGTCCTAACTGGCGACGAGCGGTATGCCTACACTAAGCTACATCTACATCCATACTCTGTAAACCATTGGGATGCAATTACTCTAATCTTGTCCTCGCATCCCTACGGGAACGATACATAGGGGCTTGTGGTATATTCCTGGAGTCATCACTTAAAGCTGTTTCTTTAAATTAAGAGCCCCAGTTCAGTTTTTTCAGCATCCTCTCGACGATCTCCGATGGTCAAACCAACCTGTGCTCATTCATGCTGCCCTTCTTCGAATATGTTTAATACCGTCTCTTAGCGCTATTTGGTAGGGGACCCATTCTCTTGAGCAGTATGCTATGATGGGTCACACGCGTGTTTCATAAGCAGTCTCCTCTATAGACAAATTTCATTCTAGTATTCTATCAATGAACCGAAGTCTGTCACCTGCTTCCTACGAACTGGGTCCAAGTGATTGTTTCATTTCATACCCTTGCAAATTGTTATACCCACGTATTTGTGTGCGTTGACCTATTATAGTTGTGCCTCACTGACATTGTAGCCAGACGACATTGTAAGTAGGCTGTTTAGGTTTTTTTATTGGTAACGCCACGTAGCGCTCTGTATGAAAATCACTGGCTGTGCTGCGTGCAGTCTGTGGCTGGTCTGCATTGTTGTTGGCTATTGTAGTGTTGGGCAGCTGGATGTGAACAGCGCGTAGCGTTGCGCAGTTGGAGGTGAGCCGCCAGCAGTGGTGGATGTGGGGAAGTGAGATGGCGGATATTTGAGAATGGATAATCTGGAGGTGTGTCCATCAGAAACAGTACATTTGTAAGAATGCATGTTATGAACTGCTATATATATTATGACTATTAAGGTAAATACATTGTTTGTTCTCTATTAAAATCTTTGATTTGCTAACTATGCCTATCAGTAGTTAGTGCCTTCCGTAGTTAGAATTTTTTATTTAGCTGGCGTTTCAACATTAAACTTTTTCCCTTTTTCAAGCGCATAGTTTTTCATTTCTCAACATTTAAAGCAAACTGTAAAATTTTGCACCAGTTTCAAATAGAAACCTTTCTATTTTTTACCGACGTCTTTGACAGATGGTAATGCACGTCGGTCTGTTTTTTGGAACAGTTGTTGCCTGTTTTCGGACTGTCTCTTCGATGTGTGTTTGAATTGCGGCGTAGAGGTCTCGCATCCGTCCCCCAGGAGTAGACCTGTGCCATCCGTTAAGGTCTATTTTTTCAGTAGTAGTTTTAAGGACTATTTTTTTCAGTAGTAGTTTTAAGGACTATTTTTCAATAGTCGTTTTAAGGACTATTTTTCAGTACTACTGTTGCTGAGTGTTCGAGGCTTTACCCCACCCTGTGCTTCCGCACTTGAGGCCAGAAGGACATTTTCTCTTCATAGGCTAATATTTTTGGTTTGAAATTTATCACTGCTGAAGAAAGGCACCAGCGCTTCGTCAAGTGGAGGCACTTTCGTCGTGTCTCTCCGAGGTGGGTGCGGAAGTAAAGTCTATTGTCCAGGATACTTGACTTGCGGGGACTTTATTTATCTTGCACAGAAAAACGACTCAGTTAATTTCTCTTTGATGCCTAGACACATTTACAAACTTTTCTTGTTCGCTAGTAAAAATTGTTATGTCACCAGAACATTGGACAAATTTTACAGTTAGTCTCTGTATGTTCATCTTTTCAGAGATGGTTGTGGGACTCGGCTGTTCAGTACAGAATGTCTAATCAAACACCTTTCTGCTGTCTTGTGGTATCGATAGCTACGATGCCATAACGTAGGTGCGCTCTGCTAGGTTAGCACTACAAGAGACACCGACGACAGTACCCTCTACGAGTACCGCGACTGCTTCAGCCCATTTGATCAGGTGCAGACAGCCAGGACACTTCGTTTCAACTTCGCACAACCTTGCACGTTATGTAATATGTTTTCAAATGTTATCAGCTAGCAAAGGTGCCTTAACTGTATCTGCAGTACCGAGAGATTAGCACCTTTTCCTGGTCCTGTTCCTTACCCACGCGCCGCCTCCCAGGCGGGATACAAAATGTCTATTTTCCCAACTGTTATTTTATTGGTCTACCAGTTTCAGCGATATATTACACTATCTTCAGGCCCCTTGACCGACGAGTAGGAAGATTCAAACATCGGTTCCGGTCAAAATAGGGGCCAGCATTCAAAGACTGGTATCTGCAGATTTCTGCTAGACACAGCGATCACTTTTTTTTTTTTTTCATTTTGTTCGTTATTGATCGTTGTGTTTGGTCGTTGCGGACGTCGCAAGACACCCTGTTCAAGTTCGGTGGTTGATCCTTTCCACTCAGTTTTTTATTACAGAGGCCAACCGGCTCTCTGACCGAACACGCTGAGCTACCGTGCCGGCATGAAACATCATGTGCTGACTCAGTTACAGTTAGTTTTGTTGCGAGATCGCTGACGAAAACATTAACCAGCACACAAGGTTTCCATGCCCGAATGCTTTCCTTCAATTGCGTCTGGAGTTGTTGTTGCATGCAGGTAGTTGTCCTGCAGGTGGATGTAGCAGTCTGGGATGGCCGTTAGGGTGATAATTTTGTGAACAAATTATCTTGCCATACTTTGTGACAAGCTTTCCCCCAATCGATTTATATCGCTGCTGTTGATTTGGAGGAAATGCAGTTGTAGGTGACTGAGCCGTGTATCTACTCGTGCTACACCCTGTGTTTAAATTGCATTGGTTTTCCATTAAGTGGCTGCTTGGTTGTCTTTTCCCTCTGCTATCGATATCTGCGTTCTTGCTTCCGGGAAACTGCTATGGAGGAAGTGAGATCTTTGACCGGTGGTAACTTCGTGTGGTGGCGCGGAAGTAGGGGCGTGCGCTCAGAGAGAGTCTGAAGGACACGGGAGGGCAGTGTGGCTCGCCAGCCCGACCAGGCGTGGTCGGTTGTACGGAGTCGCCACGTGATGTACGTCGGTTGTGTGTAACGAGCGAGTCGAGTTGACGGAAGAGCTCCCCGCGGGTTGGTTGTATACAGAATCGCCCCACGAGTAGTTGCTGTTCATTTCACCTTGGTGGGACGTTAACAAGCTTCTTTAAGTCCTCCGTTTCAACACTGGAGTTTAAAAAGGAGGCACCTAACATGAAGGAGCGGTCACTACCCGTCAACGTTGCAGAGAAGACGTGAACTCCGGTGACAGAGCGTGTTGTCGCGTGACCGTGGCGTGGTGGGTACACTGGCGACGCGTGCGCGGTCGGATGTGTGGATCCTTGCCATCGGAAGTCGTGCACTGCCTGTTCGAGCATAATTGCAAGTTAAATTAGTGGAAGGTTTAATCATTAAGGAATAAGTTTGGGTAACCAGTCTCTCTTCTGCCTTGTGGCCTCCGGCGATCGGGTTTCCTGTCCCTGGCAACGGTGTAATTGAAGACAGTGATCTTTCCTCCTCCTCTCGTTACTGCCCGATGGGAGGTGTAGTTTTGGCAGTTTAATTGTTTCGCTGTTCTGTCATGTGTTATGAGTAAATTCATGCTTCTTGTTGGTTGGTCATGTGGTCGCTCATTCAGGACTGTGGTGGTGTAATGTTTCCTTGCACGAGGTTAGCTCTAATTCTGTCAGCAAGTTAAAACATCTTATTACAAGTTTTCGCTGGCTAAAAGTCGGTGCAGTGACCACACTGAGAGTGGCAATTGTGTTTACGGGCGTATTTAAATTGGTCAGTATTCTGCCTAGCCTGAGCATCCCTGAGTGGGTGATTTGTGGCCGCCTTACATGGGTCCGTCATATCCGTTATGTTCTAATGATATTCCAGGACACTTTTGTTTAAAAACTTTTTAAATTCCTCCATTCCTTTATTGCCATTAATCGTGTGTTTGCTGAGACCTTTGATCTTTTTTTTTTTTTAATGGCGGTGTTGGTAGCTTCACTACCTCATCGTACTTTATTAACAAAGTTCTGTATTTACTTTAGTAGCCTGTTTACTAACGTTCTTTAATTTTTTTAAACTGTTCCATTGCTATAAATTACTTGATTGCCGTGAGCGGCGTGTTTTGAAAGGTTGTTTGTGGCCGTACTGCTAGTTTCTGTAACATGGGAATCGGGGCCAAATTTCTAGTAGTTTACTGTCGAGTTGAGATTTTCACACACAAATGTTTCATTGATATCTAACTTGTGGTGTGGCTTGTACTAACCGTAACCACTGTGTTTCAGTGACGTCTATATTCGTAGAATTCGATTTTCTGCTGATGGTCTCCTTTGAAATCCGGATTATTCCGGCCATATTGTCCCGTTATGCGTGAGTGACTGCTGGTTTCGTTTTAATATACACTCCTGGAAATTGAAATAAGAACACCGTGAATTCATTGTCCCAGGAAGGGGAAACTTTATTGACACATGCCTGGGGTCAGATACATCACATGATCACACTGACAGAACCACAGGCACATAGACACAGGCAACAGAGCATGCACAATGTCGGCACTAGTACAGTGTATATCCACCTTTCGCAGCAATGCAGGCTGCTATTCTCCCATGGAGACGATCGTAGAGATGCTGGATGTAGTCCTGTGGAACGGCTTGCCATGCCATTTCCACCTGGCGCCTCAGTTGGACCAGCGTTCGTGCTGGACGTGCAGACCGCGTGAGACGACGCTTCATCCAGTCCCAAACATGCTCAATGGGGGACAGATCCGGAGATCTTGCTGGCCAGGGTAGTTGACTTACACCTTCTAGAGCACGTTGGGTGGCACGGGATACATGCGGACGTGCATTGTCCTGTTGGAACAGCAAGTTCCCTTGCCGGTCTAGGAATGGTAGAACGATGGGTTCGATGACGGTTTGGATGTACCGTGCACTATTCAGTGTCCCCTCGGCGATCACCAGTGGTGTACGGCCAGTGTAGGAGATCGCTCCCCACACCATGATGCCGGGTGTTGGCCCTGTGTGCCTCGGTCGTATGCAGTCCTGATTGTGGCGCTCACCTGCACGGCGCCAAACACGCATACGACCATCATTGGCACCAAGGCAGAAGCGACTCTCATCGCTGAAGACGACACGTCTCCATTCGTCCCTCCATTCACGCCTGTCGCGACACCACTGGAGGCGGGCTGCACGATGTTGGGGCGTGAGCGGAAGACGGCCTAACGGTGTGCGGGACCGTAGCCCAGCTTCATGGAGACGGTTGCGAATGGTCCTCGCCGATACCCCAGGAGCAACAGTGTCTCTAATTTGCTGGGAAGTGGCGGTGCGGTCCCCTACGGCACTGCGTAGGATCCTACGGTCTTGGCGTGCATCCGTGCGTCGCTGCGGTCCGGTCCCAGGTCGACGGGCACGTGCACCTTCCGCCGACCACTGGCGACAACATCGATGTACTGTGGAGACCTCACGCCCCACGTGTTGAGCAATTCGGCGGTACGTCCACCCGGCCTCCCGCATGCCCACTATACGCCCTCGCTCAAAGTCCGTCAACTGCACATACGGTTCACGTCCACGCTGTCGCGGCATGCTACCAGTGTTAAAGACTGCGATGGAGCTCCGTATGCCACGGCAAACTGGCTGACACTGACGGCGGCGGTGCACAAATGCTGCGCAGCTAGCGCCATTCGACGGCCAACACCGCGGTTCCTGGTGTGTCCGCTGTGCCGTGCGTGTGATCATTGCTTGTACAGCCCTCTCGCAGTGTCCGGAGCAAGTATGGTGGGTCTGACACACCGGTGTCAATGTGTTCTTTTTTCCATTTCCAGGAGTGTATATCTTTCCCAGTATCTTACTCGTGGTTTTCAGTAAGCCGAATGGCCTGCAGTTCAGTGGAATCTTTAGGTTTAGCTCTGGTTTGGTATGATTCGAGCTTTTTTTCCATTGTGAGAACACATCGGTTTCATTGGAAGATGTTTTCGATGTTCATTAGTTACAGTCGATAACTGCTCCTGTCGTGGCACAAAAAGGGCGAATGTGGTCGTATTTAAAAGACCCTCTCAGAAAAGTAGCGTACCAGCTGCCCCAGACCTTATTCTGGCTTCGTCAACAAAAATTTCGGCATGCGAACGTATTCACGTTTTTTTAACACGTGACATTCTAAATGCTTTTCTCCAGTCTCTCTTGGTGGTTAACCCTTCATTCTCAGCATCACTTCATTCTCAGCGTCACTGTCCATATATGTCTCTCTCCCAATGTGTCCTTTTTCTCTCACTGGCACTTTCTCCTGTCTGTCTCTGTCACTGTCTTCTGTCTTCATCCCTTGCTCTCTCTCTTCCTTATCACTGTCGCCTCCTCTTCCACTTTCACCGTCTCTCTATCCCACTGTCATTGTCTTTATCATATTCTTTTTTTCTCCCATTGTCACTATTTAAATTGCTGACAGAAAAGTTATGCTGCGAGGATGGGTCGTGAGTCGTGCTTGGGCAGCTCAGTCTGTAGAACACTTACCCACGAAAGGCAAAGGTCCCGAGTTCGAGACTCGGTCCAGCACACAGCTTTAATCTCCCAGGAAGTTTCATATCTGCGCACACTCCTCTGAAGAGTGAAAATCTCATTCTGGGAATAGAAAAGCAAATATTAACCAGGAAAACTAAACCGCAAAGGAACTAGGGCCACCGAGAACAGACCCCTTGATTTAGAAGTGACGAAATCAAATGTTCAAATGTGTGTGAAATCTTGTGGGACTTAACTGCTAAGGTCATCAGTACCTAAGCTTACAGACTACTTAAACTAAATTCTCCTAAGGACAAACACACCCACCCACGCCCAAGGGAGGACTCGAACCTCCGCCGGGACCAGCCGCACAGTCCATGACTGCAGCGCCTGAGACCGCTCGGCTAATACCGCGCGGCTTACGAAATAAAATGAACGTCATTACAAACGAACATTTAACAAGGAAGTTTACTGTTAGCACAAGTTGTTGTGTGGGTGAAGCGTAAGAATACCTGATTTTCCGCCTGGTGACGAAACTAATATATCTGTTAGGCATCTTGTACGTTTGTCTGAAAAAATGGAAAAGCAGAAAACTCCCACTTACAAAAAATGTGTAGTGGAGAGTTGTGAAACGTTACACATTATTTCGTTATTGCCCTAAACTGTTCTTAATTATGTACAAAACAACAAAATTCCACAAAACCTTTTTTCTATCAGATAAGTTATGTGTCTTATTATTATTAATAATTATTATTAGTGTTATTATTATTGGCAGTGGCTGTGGTTGTATAAACTTGTTGATAAGCATGACTGTTGCACAGCAGATGTTATTAATTTCATACTCTCAGATTTATCTGAATCTAAAAATTTGTGAACAACCAGAACACTCACGAGCCGCCACTGTCTAAGTCATCTTGTATCGTCCTGCAGTCACCCAACAACAGCACTTTCTCGTACACACCTCATCACCAGCAAACAGCCACAAACTGCTGCCCATCCTGTTCACCTGATAATTTGTATACATAGAAAATAACTGCGACTCTTTGGCACTTCCCTGAGACACCTCTGACGATTCGTTTGCCTCTGATCAACACTCACCGTTGAGGACAAGATAATGTGTTCTGTTACTTAAGAAGTCTTCGAGCCACTCGCATTTGCTCGTACCTTCGTAAACGCTCTGCGGCGGGGCACCCTGTCAATTGATTTTTGGAAATGTAGAAATATTGAAACTCCTTGGTGCCCTTCATCCATAGTTCGCAGCATATCATGTGAGAAAGGGGCAGGCTGAGTTTCGCACCGAACCGATTCGAAGACAAGCTTTTCGATCTCAAGGAAATTTAATAATATATTACTTATTTCAGTGAGTCTCAAGCTTACACAGAAAAGAATATTTGATGAGGTACGAAAATTGTGTGATGTGTGTCCTGCACGAATGGACGGAAGACGGACTAATGAAATCAGGCCACACATTTTGGAAAGAAAAAGTGCGCTGCAACTTTTCTGAGGGGTTTTTAACCCTTAAATAGCGAAGCACCAATGAAAAGAACTAGTTAAGAGTGTGTTTGAGTAGCATAACAATATTTACCTTCAATATCCTTAAATATATTTCCTCGTGTTAAAGTACTTTCAGATCTACTTTGCATCACCTTCACCTTCTTTTTTGGGGATTCATAGTTTTATAGCTCCTTGTTATTTTCAAGTCTTAAATTTCTGTTGTTGTTTTTCCTTAGAAGAAATCGCTCCCGAAAATAGGATCTAGCCAGCGAGCATAACGATCCATTGGTGGATATTTCCACACTGGATGTTTTGTGGGCTTCAGTGATTACAAATGAAGTTGAGCTCCGTGTAGGCTTCAGTTACAGAAATGTGCTAAGCTTTCACGCTCTGGTCGATCACATACATGACGAAGACTTCGATGTTCCTTCATGCTGTACGATTCATCTGCGCTGTAGCGATCGGTGGATGTCACAATGTCAGTTGTTCCCAGAGGATCTGCTTCAAAATGGGTGACGAATTTGGTCACAATGATTCTACGTCGCAGGTGCACCTTGAAAAGAAAAAAAAGAAAACACCAAATGAGTCAAAGACATAGAAATCAATCTCTTATAACAATGATATTCATCACATGTCATTAAAAACTATGAAAATAGACAACACTATGAATGCTTGAACAGATAAATACGCTTTCGTAATGGAGTTTTTGTCATGAGAGGATGAAAATGATTCCTAAAAGAAATCGTGCAATGACAGATGGATTCTGCCGGCGTTTTGTGCAAACGACGTATGGCTTTCTGAAAGGATCAAACCGTATCAAAAGAGATCAGTGACCTAGGTGTTCCACGCGTCCGTTGAATAAATGAAAATGGCGCTAAAGACACATCACATAAATTGCGAATTTTGTGTGAAATAAATAACACACACACGCGAATGGGTCCAGAAATGAAAAGAAACCATGTGGATTTACAGGGCACGTGTCACCGACTATAAGGGCACTTGTTTACGAAGATAATTTTGAGAATAATGTGTACACTAAAATCACGATATCTGTGTAGCAACGCTTTTAAAACGTATGCCAACTGTAAAACAAGAAGCATAGCGCTATACAGTACTGTGGAAAAAATGTGTTACACTCACGTTTTCTGTCGTACATACAAACAAATGAGATTCGCTCATCGAAGTAATTCTTCCTGCTGTTCGTTTAGTGGTTCCAAACACTGCTTCTACATCTACATCCACATCTACTCGCACACCCTCCAAACACCTTAAACAACTGTGAAGTGCATGGCGGAGTGTGCTTCCCATTGTATCACGTTTTGTCCCTATTCTATTTATGTATAGAGTACACCAGGAACGTCCGCTTAAATGCCTTTGTGGATGCTGTAACTTATTCTATCTTACCTTCACGAACCCTACAGCTGCCACTCTTAGGGGGCTGCAGTGCAGGGTTGCCACCATAAAATTAGACCCGAAAAATTATTTTCGCCTTAGGATAGGCAAGCCAAATTACATTGTCTGCAGTCAGCGCGGATAACGTTAAGTTGGGTTGCTTGTAATAACGTGCGCGAAATATTTTTCCGGTACAGTTTTATTTTGCCCGCCGTGTATTTTCTTATATTCCACATGAAAGTTTGTAAGCATGCTTTCGTGGGACAGTTTAAACTATAATCAAGCGTCTTCCGGTCCACGTTTTGCAGCAAGTTCCGTGACTCTCCCGCCGCGTGTTAAACGAGCCAATCCTCCTGCTGTTAATTGTTTACCTTCATCTTGCATTGTTAGTCCTAATCGGAACGGATCCCACACACTTTAGCAATATTCTAAGATGGATCGCACGAGTGTTTTCTAAGCAATCCCTTTTGTAAGAAGTTGCACTACACTCTACAAAACTACGTCATCTGCTAGCAACCTCAGTCGACTACGGGCGTTATTTTCGCATCTGACAATTGTTCTTCAACAGGTTCAACAAAAACAATTCAAACACATATCTGTTTGTGTATTCAGTTTTCCCGTATTCGTATCAAAGGCTTTCTCTAAGCGAGGGACTGTATCGAATAGTTCTTGAAAATCAAGAAAAAGACTACATCAACCTGAACTCTCTTATCTGCTGCCTCCTAGATCTCATGAACGAATACGGTTAAATGGCTACACTCGGTCGGTGTTCTCGAAGACTATGTTGACTCCCACAGAGAACTCCTTCGTTCTTCCGAACACAAAACATACTCCATGACTGTCCAACGAACGGAAGTCAGTTTGATGGTTCCATAGTTTTGTCAATCTGTCGCGACCCATCTTACAGATTGAAAAGACCCGTGTTCTTTCTCCATTCGTGTGAGATGCAACTTTGTTTCAGGGAGCTACAACAAAATGTTACTGAAAGTCGAGACATTTCCTCTAAATATTCGATACAGAATTTAACTTTCAGTGCCTTTTCCTCCATCGAGCGAGTTCAGCTGATTTCCGATTCCGCGTTCATTTATTTCCGCATGTGTCGTTTTCCCATGAGCGTGACAGTAGAAAGTTCGAAATGGGCAGAATTGGATTGGGTTGTTTGGGGGAAGAAACCAAACAGCGAGGTAATCGGTCTCACCGGATTAGGGAAAGATGGGGAAGGAAGTCGGCCGTGCCCTTTCAAAGGAACCACCCTGGCATTTGCCTGGAGTGATTTAGGGAAATCACAGAAAAACCTAAATCAGGACGGCCGGACGCGGGATTGAACCGTCGTCCTCCCGAATGCGCGTCCAGTGTGCTAGCCACTGCGCTACATCGCACGGTAATGCTCAGTTGTTTCGTGAAGCAGTTACGGAAGATTGAGTTTGGCACATCCACCTTCACGTTATCATCTTACAGTTCTGTGACATATTTGCCAAGAAACAGTTGAACAGATGACATGGTTCCATAGGCTGATTTTACATACGACCAACACGTTTTAGGGTTCTATGACAACTACGGAGGCAAGATTTTGCTTTCGAATACCACGAACGATTATCGCATAGCTGTCGTTGTGCTTCATCAAACTTTTTTTTTTTTTCTCGGTGAGATTTGATTTCGTATGAGTTCCTTCTGCTTTCGTAGAAACGGTGTAGTGCTGTTACTGAACCATTGTCGGTCCTTCTCAGCCTTCACTATCCCTCTAGAGACAAATTTTGTTCTATATACATAATTACAGATCCAGAATGAGATTTTCACTCTGCACCGGAGTGTGCGCTGATATGAAACTTCCTGGCAGATTAAAACTGTGTGCCGGACCGAGACTCGAACCCGGGAACTTTGCCTTTCGCGGGCAAGTGCTCTACCAACTGAGCTACCCAAGCACGACTCACGCCCCGTCCTCACAGCTTTACTTCTGCCAGGAGAGCTCCTGTTAAGTTTGGAAGGTAGGAGACGAGGTACTGGCAGAAGTAAAGCTGTGAGGACGTGGCGTGAGTCGTGCTTGGGTAGCTCAGTTGGTAGAGCACTTGCCCCCGAAAGGCAAAGTTCCCGAGTTCGAGTCTCGGTCCAGCACACAGTTTTAATCTGCCAGGAAGTTTCATAATTAGAGATATAGTCTGGTCATTGGAGATTCCTTCGACGACGAATTAAGGTAAACTGGTGGTAGTTTCTCCTTTAGACTGCGACATATGTTTGGTCACATCGACAGACTGAAGCTGAGAATACCAGACGTCAGCATTGACTCGTGACGTAATGTGATTTCGATGTCTGGCGTCACACGAGTGGAAGAAAAAAGATTGAACAGGATGCTAACAACATTTATTATTATATATCAATTTTGTCCATTGGGCAATGTATAGTTCCAACGTTAAGAAGTTTGATGCATAACACTCAAATGTTTCAAATGGCTCTGAGCACTATAGGACTTCTGAGGTCATCAGTCTCCTAGAACTACTTAAACCTAACTAACCTAAGGACATCACACACATCCATGCCCGAGGCAGGATTCGATCCTGCGACCGTAGCGGTCGCGCGGCTCCAGACTGTAGCGCCTAGAGCAGCTCGGCCATTCTGGCCGGCGCACAACACTCATGCAAGTGGACTATATATTTGCTTATAATGTTTGGTTATCTAAGAACTAGTGTCCCTTCCAGACACTAGTCAGCTGTTTCCTAAACGTGGCCCAGCAAGCCGAAAACTAGTTTAAAATAAAGAAAAATCAGTAGAATGAAAACATTGTATTGTTATTCAGCATCAAAATATAGTTTTTCATGCATGAATAGCCACTTTTTGCCCCACGGTACGTACAAGAAGGGTGTCAGTGAGGTTCTGGAAGGTACCGACAGCTCTGTGGAGCCATGCCGACTCCGGTGCTGCGGCCAGCAGCTCTAGATTTTTCGGTTGGGGATTCATGGCGCCCTATCGAGAGGGACCCACAGATTCTCGACTGCACTTAAATGCGGGCAGTGTGCTGGCCAGGGAGTACGGTAAACTCGTCCTGTGCTCTTCGAACCACGCATGTAGACTGCTAGTTGTGACGCGTTGCATTGTCCTGCTGGTAGATGCCAGGTGTGGACGAAAACCGACCTGAATTTAGGGGTGAGCTTGGTCCTCAAGGATAGACGCATACTCGTGTTGATCTACTGTGCCGTCCATAATGACAATATCACCCAGGGAATGACACGAAAATATTCCCCAGATCGTACCGCTCCCTCCATGGTGCGGGAGTTTGCTTTCAAACGTTTCAAGCCGTACATGCCAATGGCCATCGGTCCGCTGGAGCAGAGAACGTGTCATCTGAAAATGCCGCCTATCGCCACTCGGTGGACGTCCAGTTCCGGTACTGACATGCAAGGTCCACCCTTCGTCACCGATGAAAAGCAGTGAGCGTGGGTGCTTGAAACAGACACTTGCTGCAGGAGCACTTCGCAGCTACGTTCGCTGAACGGTCGTTGCGGAGACACTGTTGGTAGTCCCTTGATTCATCTGGACGGTCAGTTGCTCAACAGTTGCTCATCTATTTGCCAGGTCACATCCCAGCAACCATCGCTCACCGCTCTCATGTGTGACCCGTGGTACACTACAGTTACCTCAGCAACCATCGCTCACCTCTCTCACGTATGGCCCGTGGTACACTACAGTTACCTCGTCGCCGGTTTTGGATAGCGTCATTTTGCCTTGCACGGTTGACTTTAAGGCCGGAGGTACGTGAACGGTTTACAAACTTACCCTTTCGGAAATGCTTCCACCCTTGGCCCGAAAGCTAATGATCATGCTTGTTTGGCTATCAGACAAATCACTCAGTTTCCGTATCACGACACAACTGCACCGTTTTTCGCCTCCCACCGACACGCATTATACATCCTCCACTGCTACTGTTGCCACTTGCCGTCCGTGAGCAGTTATTGCACGTTGACATCGAACGTGGTCACATTAACGTCACTGGACCGTGTAAATGTACCTTAACAAGCTGCGATGATTTTTATTAATACGAGTATTATTTAAATATTCATTGTACCGGGTGATCAAAAAGTCAGTATAAATTTGAAAACTTAATAAACCACGGAATAATGTAGACAGAGGGGTAAAAATTGACACACATGCTTGGAATGACATGGGGTTTTATTAGAACAAAGAAAACCATATTGCTAGACGCGTGAAAGATCTCTTGAGCGCGTCGTTTGGTGATGATCGTGTGCTCAGCAGCCACTTTCCTCATGCTTGGCCTCCCAGGTCCCCACACCTCAGTCCGTGCGATTATTGGCTTTGGGGTTATCTGAAGTTGTAAGTGTATCGTGATTGACCGACATCTCTAGGGATGCTGAAAGACAACATCCGACGCCAATGCCTCACCATAACTCCGGACATGCTTTACAGTGCTGTTCACAACATTATTTCTCAATTACAGCTATTGTTGAGGAATGATGGTGGACATATTGAGCATTTCCTGTAAAGGACATCATCTTTGCTTTGTCTTACTTTGTTATGCTAATTATTGCTATTCTGATCAGATGAAGCGCCATCTGTCGGACATGTTTTGAACGTCTGTATTTTTTTGGTTCTAATAAAACCCCGTGTCATTCCCAGCATGTGTGTCAATTTGTACCCCTCTATCTACATTATTCCGTGATTTATTCAGTTTTCAAATTTATACTGACTCTTTAATCACCCGGTATATGCAGTTTCGTTGTCAGTTTAGAATCCACTAGAAAATGAATTAAATACAGAGGCCGAAGCGGTCGTCAGCCAAAGTGAAGCTGCTATTCATTAGATCATCCTCAATTCAAAAAAAATTGTCACGTCTTCCAAAACTGTGCATAGCTTTTTTTGTTTGGTCATCAGTCTACTGACTGGTTTGATGCGGCCCGCCACGAATTCCTATTCTGTGCTAACCTCTTCATCTCAGAGTAGCACTTGCAACCTACGTCCTCAATTATTTGCTTGACGTATTCCAATCTCTGTCTTCGTCTACAGTTTTTGCCCTCTAAAGCTCCCTCTAGTACCATGGATGTCATTCCTTCATGTCTTAACAGATGTCCTATCATCCTGTCCCTTCTCTGTATCAGTGTTTTCCCCATATTCCTCTCCGATTCTGCACAGAACCTCCTCAATCCTTACCTTATCAGTCCACCTAATTTTCAACATTCATCTGTAACACCACATCTCAAATGCTTCGATTCTCTTTTGTTCCGGTTTTCCCACAGCCCATGTTTCACTACGGTACAATGCTGTACTCCAGACGTACATTCTCAGAAATTTCTTCCTCAAATTAAGGCCGGTATTTGATATTAGTAGACTTCTCTTGGCCAGAAATGCCTTTTTTGCCATAGCGAGTCTGCTTTTGATGTCCTCCTTGCTCCGTCCGACATTGGTTATTTTACTGCCTAGGTAGCAGAATTCCTTAACTTCATTGACTTCGTGATCATCAATCCTGATGTTAAGTTTCTCGCTGTTCTCATTTCTACTACTTCTCATTACCTTCGTCTTTCTACGATTTACTCTCAAACCATACTGTGTACTCATTAGACTGTTCATTCCGTTCAGCAGATCATTTAATTCTTCTTCACTTTCACTCAGGATAGCAATGTCATCAGCGAATCGTATCATTGATATCCTTTCACCTTGTATTTTAATTCCACTCCTGAACTTTTCTTTTATTTCCATCATTGCTTCCTCGATGTACAGATTGAAGAGCAGGGGCGAAAGGCTACAGCCTTGTCTTACACCCTTCTTAATACGAGCACTTCGTTCTTGATCGTCCACTCTTATTATTCCCTCTTGGTTGTTGTACATATCGTATATGACCCGTCTCTCCCTATAGCTTACCCCGACTTTTTTCAGAATCTCGAACAACTTACACCATTTTATATTGTCGAACGCTTTTTCCAGGTCGACAAATCTTATGAAAGTGTCTTGATTTTTCTTTAGCCTTGCTTCCATTATTAGCCGTAACGTCAGAATTGCCTCTCTTGTCCCTTTACTTTTCCTAAAGCCAAACTGATCGTCACCTAGAGCATTCTCAATTTTCATTTCCATTCTTCTGTATATTATTCTTGTAAGCAGCTTCGATGCATGAGCTGTTAAGCTGATTGTGCGATAATTCTCGCACTTGTCAGCTCTTGCCGTCTTCGGAATTGTGTGGATGATGCTTTTCCGAAAGTCAGATGGTATATCGCCAGACTCATATATTCTACACACCAACGTGAATAGTCGTTTTGTTGCCACTTCCCCCAAAGATTTTAGAAATTCTGATGGAATGTTATCTATCCCTTCTGCCTTATTTGACCGTAAGTCCTCCAAAGCTCTTTTAAATTCCGATTCTAATACTGGATCCCCTATCTCTTCTAAATGGACTCCTGTTTCTTCTTCTATCACATCAGACAAATCTTCACCCTCATAGAGGCTTTCAATGTATTCTTTCCACCTATCAGCTCTCTCCTCTGCATTTAACAGTGGAATTCCCGTTGCACTCTTAATGTTACCACCCTTGCTTTTAATGTCACCAAAGGTTGTTTTGACTTTCCTGTATGCTGAGTCTGTCCTTCCGACAATCATATCTTTTTCGATGTCTTCACATTTTTCCTGCAGCCATTTCGTCTTAGCTTCCCTGCACTTCCTATTTATTTCATTCCTCAGCGACTTGTATTTCTGTATTCCTGATTTTCCCGGAACATGTTTTTACTTTCTCTTTTCATCAATCAACTGAAGTATTTCTTCTGTTACCCATGGTTTCTTCGCAGCTACTTTCTTTGTACCTATGTTTTCCTTCCCAACTTCTGTAATGGCCCTTTTTGGAGATATCCATTCCTCTTCAACTGTACTGCCTACTGCGCTATTCCTTATTGCTGTATCTATAGCGTTAGAGAACTTCAAACGTATCTCGTCATTCCTTAGTACCTCCGTATCCCACTTCGTTGCGTATTGATTCTTCCTGGCTAATGTCTTGAACTTCAGCCTACTCTTCATCACTACTATATTGTGATCTGAGTCTATATCTGCTCCTGGGTACGCGTTACAATCCAGTATCTGATTTCGGAATCTGTGTCTGACCATGATGTAATCTAATTGAAATGTACCCGTATCTCCCGGCCTTTTCCAAGTATACCTCCTCCTCTTGTGATTCTTGAACAGGGTATTCGCTATTACTAGCTGAAACGTGTTACAGAACTCAATTAGTCTTTCTCCTCTTTCATTCCTTGTCCCAAGCCCATATTCTCCTGTAACCTTTTCTTCTACTCCTTCCCCTACAACTGCATTCCAGTCGCCCATGACTATTAGATTTTCGTCCCCCTTTACATACTGCATTACCCTTTCAATATCCTCATACACTTTCTCTATCTGTTCATCTTCAGCTTGCGACGTCGGCATGTATACCTGAACTATCGTTGTCGGTGTTGGTCTGCTGTCGATTCTGATTAGAACAACCCGGTCACTGAACTGTTCACAGTAACACACCCTCTGCGCTACCGTCCTATTCATAACGAATCCTACACCTGTTATACCATTTTCTGCTGCTGTTGATATTACCCGATACTCACCTGACCAGAAATCCTTGTGTTCCTTCCACTTCACTTCACTGACCCCTACTATATCTAGACTGAGCGTTTGCATTTCCCTTTTCAGATTTTCTAGTTTCCCTACCACGTTCAAGCTTCTGACATTCCACGCCCCGACTCGTAGAACGTTATCCTTTCGTTGATTATTCAATCTTTTTCTCATGGTAACCTCCCCCTTGGCAGTTCCCTCCCGGAGATCCGAATGGAGGACTATTCTGGAATGTTTTGCCAATGGAGATATCATCATGACACTTCTTCAATTACAGGCCACATGTCCTGTGGATAGACGTTACGTGTCTTTAATGCAGCGGTTTCCATTGCCTTCTGCATCCTCATGTCGTTGATCATTGCTGATTCTTCCGCCTTTAGGGGCAATTTCCCACCCCTAGGACAAGAGAGTGCCCTGAACCTCTATCCGCTCCTCCGCCCTCTTTGACAAGGCCGTTGGCAGAATGAGGCTGACTTCTTATGCCGGAAGTCTTCGGCCGCCAATGCTGATTATTTACCAAAATTTAGCCAGTGGTGGGGATCGAACCCGGGACCGAAGACGTTTTGATTATGAATCAAAGACGCTACCCCCCTTTTTTTTAAAGACGCTACCCCCTTTTTTATTTTATTATCATTATTTTTTTTACCAGGAACAGGGAAATTAACAAAGGATCTTTATTGGTACAAACTGAAATACAACAGAAATGCCATCCTTCCGGCGAAAATAACACAAGACATTATACTCGTACAAGACGAGCATTTTTTGTTTTGTTTTTATGAACAAGGTGTAGGAAAAAAAGAATAATAATACTGATGTAAGCTAAGAGGTGTGATGCAATATACAGTGGAGTGAGGGAAAAACCAGTGTGTTCTGGTATATTGCATAATAGAAAGGAGGCGCGTGTCCATGCGCCTACTCCACTGTGGGTTACAATATAGAAAGTAGCGCGGGGAGTCTCAGAGGTCAGCAGGGGGGGGGGGGGGGGAGTGTTGTCGGCGTGTGGCACCATCCAGCTGAGCGGGGGTGACGTAAAGATCGCATGTAGGTAATTGGCGAAGAAGGCTCGGTAGCGCGGTCGGTATTCGACTTGACTGTGGGCGGTTTGTAAGTACTGCCAGAAATCAAGGCGTGATTTGTCGCCATCGTTATACATGTAGGTGATCGTCCATCCCTTGACCCATACAATCGCATGATTTTTGGCGGCGGGGAAATAAGTATTCTCAGGATGGATAAAAGTCCATGGGTCAATAGAGTCCGGCGGAACGCGGAGGTAACAGGCAACGAACTGTCGGGCTAGTTTCCAGACGTCACTGGTGGCAGCACCGGGCCACCGCTTGGACGGATGTCTGAGTTCGATATTGTTGCTGGATATGGAAAGAAGCAGTGGGGTGTAAAAATCTTCAGGTTGAGGAGAACGCGTGGTCGGTAAGTGTGTGTGAGCATAACTGAACTCGACGATGAAATCAGAAATGTGCGTCAGATGGTGCTTGATGTGTCCGACTGGTACTGGTGGTGTTATGGTCGCGGGCACAAGAATTTCCAGCAAGCTGCGCGTAAGGGAGGTGTCCCCGTGCCACTGCTTGTGCACGGTGGACATGTACAAGGACGCCGCTCGGAGTAGCACATTGACAAGGCCGAGGCCTCCCGCTCGCATGGGAAGGGTGAGCGTGTCGTAGCGGACCTTAAAGAGCGTACCGGCCGTAAGGAAGTATCCGAAGGCAGCCTGGAGGCTGCGTCCAATAGTTAATGGCAGCGGGAGGACCTGTGCGATGTGGACCATTCTGGACGCCACATGTTGATTGAGGTATTGGACACGTTGTAAAGAATCGAGTCGTCGGAGAAGATTTTGTCGCACCGTCGTGCGGATAGTTTGGAGTGCACGCTGAAAATTGATGGCAGCGGAGCGGCGCACGGTGGAGGAGAAAATGATACCAAGGTATCGTAGTTTTTGTACACACGGGAGAGGTGTTAAGTCGTCGTGTGAGAGGCCGCGTCCAATGGGCATCGCCGCGGATTTAGCCACATTCGTGTTACTGCCCGCTGCAGCGCCGTACGTTGATATCAAATCAAGTACCGTGTGCGTTTCACTCCGTGAGCGGATCAAGAGGAGGAGGTCGTCCGCATACGCACGACATCGAAAACTGTGCTGTCGCAAAGTGAGACCAGAAAGGTGGCTCGTCAGACTCCCGATGAGTGGCTCCAGGCTTATGGCATAGAGTAGGGTCGAAAGTGGGCAGCCTTGCCGTACGGAACGCCGGATCGCCACTGGTCCCGCCACACGGCCATTAACCTGAATCAGCGATTCGGCGGTGCCGTACAGGCGCCGGATCACGTCGATAAAGGCTGGTGGAAAACCCATGCGGTTCATCACTGAGAACAGAAGAGGATGCCGCACTTTGTCGAATGCGCTGTCAAAATCAATGGCAACCACTGCGGCGCGGAGTCTGCACGCCGCTGCCAGTGCAATTAAATCGCGACATTCTCCTGTGGCCGTTTGTATATTAACTGAGCCGCCCGGAGTTGTCTGTTCCGGGGATAGAATGCTGGGCAGGACCTTGCGGCATCGCGTTGCCAGTAGGCGTGTAAAAATTTTATAGCCTGCGTTAAGCAGAGTCAGGGGACGGTAATGTGCTGTCGTCACACCTGGTGTCGGTTTGTGGATGGGTATAATAATTCCCGTGACGAAGGACGGCGGTACGGCGTTCCCCATCGTCAGCAGTTCATGAAACATCGTTCTCCACCGTGACGCCATTAGTGTGAGGAAAGCGCGATAAAATTCTATCGGCAATCCGTCGACACCAGGGGACTTATTCAGAGCGCCTTTTTTGATTGCATCATGAACTTCGTCACGCGTAATTGGCACCATCATCTCGTCCGCTTCGTCGTTGGTGAGGGTGCGAGTTACGTGTGGTAACACAGACTCCTCAGCGTGGTTGTCGGTAGTCTCCTCCTGGTACATTGTGCGGTAGTGGTCGACAAAGGCACTGCCGATTTCAGCTTGGCAAGTGGCGTGCTGGCCGTGACAGGTGTTGATCTCGGTGATGAGTTGTTGTCGTCGATGTTTCCTATCGGAGGCGATATGATGCATGGTGGGATGTTCTTGTTCCGCCGAATCTTGACATCGGGTTCGCACTATAGCCCCCTGCAGTCTACGGCGTGTCAACGTTATAATTTGCGCCTTAATCCTGCTGCGTTCCCTCTGGGTGTCGGTGGTGGGCGGTTGGGCGTCCAGGTCGCGGAGAACGGCGTAGAAATAGTCAGTAGTGTGCCGGCGCCACGCAGCTACTTCCTTTCCATACTGAATCAAAGTACGTCGAATGGCAGGTTTGGCGCATTCCAGCCACCAGGTCAAGGTCGTGCAGTATGTAGGTAAGCGACGTTCACAGGTGGCCCATGTCTCGGTAACACGTTGAAGACATTCGGGATCATGAAGGTGGGTGGTGTTTAGCTTCCACGGCGCACGACTACGCCAGACCACTTGCTTGGGGAAGAGAATGTTGCAGATGTAGGCACAGTGTCCGAAAAGGCCAGGAGCCAAAGTTCTGCACCTTGGACTGCAGGTGTGAGTTCCCGAGAGACGTAAATCCTATCAAGGCGGCTCACGGAGTGACTCGTCTGGTAAGTATATCCAGGCGCGTCGCCGTGCCGAACTTCCCAAGTGTCGCGGAGCAACAGATCGCGGACGACAAGACGCAGTTCTTGACAGGTGTTGTAGTGGGGCACTTGATCTTTGGGGTGCAAGACACAATTAAAATCACCCCCAAGCAAGTAATGGTCGCAGCGTCCAAGAAACAAAGGAGCGATTTCTTCTGAATAGAAGAGTGCCCTGTCAACGTCTGCGGGTGGAGCCTGACGGAGCGTAAATGTTGACGATACGCGTCCCCATGACGGTGACGGCCATGCCTCTGGCAGATGGAAGGTATGTGATATCGGCCACTGGAATGCCTTCTCTGGCATAGATGGCTACGCCGCGTACCAGGTGGTCACCAGGAGAAGGATAAGTGTTATATCCCGCGACGTCTGGAAGTGTGGCCAAGTGTACTTCCTGTAGTAGTGCGATATCGACGTCCGACGCCCATATCATCTCTCGCAGTAGTTGAAGTTCCACGGGTGAGCTAATGGTGTTAGTGTTGATCGTCGCTATTCGGTAGGTTTGGAGCCGTACCCCGCCGTGGAGGGGAACTCCACCGGCGGAGGATGAAGAGGGGCGAGGTAACGGCGAGTCGTGCCGTACGCCACCTGACAACGTTATCAGCGGCGTAACGCTGCTTCCGTCTGGGGTAACTCTGTCCTCAGCGTGTGGTCCGGGTCCTCATCGACGTCCTCACTCCACACCATTGAAGGCGCTGTCGTTGTGATGGTCGTACGTTCCACGTCGGTCGTAGGGGCGGAGGACGTCTCGGCGGCAGTCGCAGCGGTGGAATCCATTGGTTCAGGAGCACCTGGGCGAGTCAGTAGAGTAGGCATCGACACAGCCACAGCCGGCGTCATGTTGTCGTCATTCGTATCGTCGTGTAGGTTCTCCGAGGCCTCGTCGGGTCGGACGGCCTCTGGAGCATCAGGGGGAGGTGGTCCGCCTCGTTCCGAGACCGTACGGCGCCTCCTCTTGCGCCTCTTAGGTGAACGTTGTTTCCGGGTTCGTCCCTCCGTGTCGGAAGACGGAAGGGAGTCGCGTCGCTCTGAGAGGAAGGTCGTCACGGGAACGTCAAATGAAGGGGCGTCCATATGGTCGGACAGGTGGGGGTCGGAAGTCGTCGCTGTTGGTAGTGGCGCCGGAGTAGCGCCAGGCTCTGAGCGCGACGTGTCGGCCCCGGCGGTATCCGTAGCAGCTGGAAGAGTCACCGGTACGTGGTCCGACAGGCGGCGGCCGGTGGGAGGAGAAGAGAGCGCCGATGCGTAGGTGATCGGTAAAACCGTCGTCGGAGCCGGAGGTGACACGGTAGCGGCTGGCAATTGGGTGATTCGTCGCTGAAGACACTCAGATCTGAGGTGGCCTTCTTTGCCGCACCCGGAACAGGTCTTGGGTTGGCCGTCGTATATGACAACCGCGCGGCACCCGCTAATTTGCAGGTAAGATGGCTCGTGGCGATGGAGATCGATGGTGATCTGCCGTACACCGTTAAGAACGGGGTACGTTTGGAATTGCGCCCAGTGTTCGGCAGTGTGGCCATGTGCAGTGCCATATGGGCGGAAAGCCGCGATAACGTCTTCCGCCGGGAGCTCGAACGGGAGTTCGAAAACTCGTATGGTGCGCATTCCTAAGCCGGCGTGGTCGACAGTGACCGCTCCGACATTGCCGTCGGCGTGGCAAAAGCGTAATCCATGGTTGGTGTCACGAAGTATTCTTTCACTTACCGCGTCACTGACGACTTTGACGTACACCGTACTGCTTAATATTGACAAATGGATGCCCAAGATGTCGGAAGCTGGGATCTCAGCAACGTCGCGTAGGAAGCGTTCCACTTCCAAGGCCTTTGGTCGTGCGTAGTCGTTGCAGAAGGTGAATCGTAATGTTGATTTTCTAAAACGGTTGGCCATGGTTCTAATGCACGTAAGCGACACGTAAGTGACGGCCGCGGAAATGTAAACAACAGCGAGCGCGCGCGCTCCGCAGGCGGAAACAACAAGTCGTCCGCACTGCGGCGAAAGCCTAGACCACGGGTGCATAGCTACAGCCGACTTTCCAAAATATTGAGCCGAAATTCATCATTGTAATTCACTGTATCTCCTTTTGATGGATCTTCCAGTTCGACCTATACGGTTCGCACCTCAGTTTTCAGACACCTGCTTTACCACATTCATCTGCCTCCAGTTTTAGGAGCGGTGCTCATCAGAAGAATGCTGAAGATTAGGTGGGTAGATCACATAACTAATGAGGAGGTATTGACTAGAATTGGGGAGAAGAGAAATTTGTGGCACAACTTGAATAGAAGAAGGGATCGGTTGGTAGGACATGTTCTGAGGCATCAAGGGATCACCGATTAAGTATTGGAGGGCAGCGTGGAGGGTAAAAATCGTAGAGGTAGACCAAGAGATGAATACACTAAGCAGATTCAGAAGGATGTAGGTTGCAGTAGGTACTGGGAGACGAAGAAGCTTGCGCAGGATAGAGTAGCATGGTGAGCTGCATCAAACCAGTCTCAGTACTGAAGACCAACAACAACAACAACAACAACAACAACAAGAGATTTGAGAGGTAATATCATGGAAAAAAAATCCCACGTGCATTTACATGAAGCTGTATTGAGCTTCATATGTTATTTCACTATTTACAATTTTTAATTAAATTTTCAAGGATGAGGGACAGGCCTGGAAAGCCCAAGTCAAACCTCGATAAATAATGATACGAATGACGTTATTCGCAATCATAATACAGTAAGTCACAATGTGCCAGACCACAAAAGTAATGTACAATTACTCGTAGGATATGCTCTCGACATCACACGTTGCAGGATGGTATTTCTCATACAGACATGGAAAACATAAATTGAAACGGCATGTACTACATCGAATGAATGCAGTTTTAGCGCAGTTGCAGGGAATGTTCAGAGTTATTAAGGGAAAACACACCTCGTTGACTTTTTGAAAAACTTCCCTTTCTTCCGACAGTCTGGATGTAAACCATGCGTAACGAAACATTTTGGCAAATACAGGTGTTGAGAGTTGCTGATGTACGATGGAATTTAATTAAAAATAATAAGTAGTCAAATAACACGCAATGCACTAAAATTTCATGATAATACATGTGTTTTTAAAATTAGATTACCTCTCAAATACCATATAAATTAAACAATACGACCAGTGATGAAAAGAATTAGGTCAATAATTGAGTCGGAGACGAACCGTCGCTTCACACACGTTCGAGATACGAAACGCGGAATACCACGAACTTTAACGTCTGGCGCAGCTACGCACAGATATACGCTGAAGAGCCAAAGAAACGGGTTCACCTGCCTAATATCGTGTAGGCCCCCGCGAGCACGCAGAAGTGGTGCAACACGACGTGGCACGGACTCGATTAATGTCTGAAGTAGTGCTGGAGGGAATTGACATTATGAATCCTGCAGAGCTGTCCATAAATCTGCAACAGTACGATTGGGTTGAGATCTCTCCTGAACAGCACGGTGCAAGGCATTCCAGATATGCTCAACAATGTTTATGCCTGCGGAGTTTGGTGGCCAACGGAAGTGTTTAAATTCAGAAGAGTGTTCCTGAAGCCACGCTGTAGCAGTCCTGGACGTGTGGGGTTTCATATTGTCCTACTGGAATTGCCCAAGTCAGTCGGAATGCACAACGGACATGAATGGATGCACCGAGCGAGGTGGCGCAGTGGTTAGCACACTGGACTCGCATTCGGGAGGACGACGGTTCAATCCCGTCTCCAGCCATCCTGATTTAGGTTTTCCGTGATTTCCCTAAATCGTTTCCGACAAATGCCGGGATGGTTCCTTTGAAAGGGCACGGCCGATTTCCTTCCCAATCCTTCCCTAAACCGAGCTTGCGCTCCGTCTCTAATGACCTCGTTGTCGACGGGACGTTAAACACTAACCACCACCACCACCATGAATGGCTGCAGATGATAAGACAGGATGTTTACGTATGTGTCACCTGTCAGAGTCGTATCTAGACGTATCAGGGGTCCCGTATCACTTTAACTGCATACGCTCTACACCATTACACAGCCTCCACCAGCTTGAACAGTCCCCTGCTGACCTGCAGGGTCCATGGATTCATGAGGTTGTCTCTATTCCCGTACATTTCCATCCGTTCGGTACAATTTGAAACGAGACTCGTTCCACCAGGGAACATGTTTCCAGTCATCAACAGTCCAGTGCCGGTGTTGACGGGCGTAAAGCTTTGTGTCGTGCAGTCATCAAGGGTAAAAGAGTGGGCCTTCGGTACCGAAAGCACATACTGATGATGTTTCGTTGAATGGTTCGCTCACTGACTCTTGTTGGTGGCCTAGCTTTGAAATCTGCAGCAATTTGCGGAAGGGTTGCAATTCTGTCAGGTTGAAAGATTCTCGTCAGCCGTCGTTGATTCAGTTCTTGCAGGATATTTATCCGGGCGCAGCGATGTCGGAGATTTGATGTTTTACCGAATTCACGATATTCACGGTACACTCGTTAAATGATCGTAAGGAAAAGCCCCACTTCATCGGTATCTCGGAGATGCTGTGTCCCATCGCTCATGCGCCGACTATAACATCACGTTGACAACCTGCCATTGTAGCAGCAGTAACCGATCTAACAACTGAGCCAGAGTCAGCTAGGAGTTGCCGACCGCAGCGCCGTATTTTTGCTGTTTATTTATCTATATTTGAATACGCATGCCTATACGTTTCTCTGGTGCTTCAGTGTATAAGCCACATAATAGAAGCGTAAAATTCTCTTGTGAATTTCTCTGAGTTGCCACAGTAGTGGACCTCACTGCTTGTAGTTTTAATGGGCTACTACATGTGTAGAAAGTTTGAAGTAAACCTGTGATCCCAGCGTGGTGGGCTCCCCTTTTCAGTAATACCGAAGCAACGTCGTCTACTCCAGAAGCCTCGTATCCACTTAGCTCTTTCACTGTGAGACGTAACAGTCCATTGAAACCCATTTAAAACACGTATTTTTCGAACCAATTTGAAATGAACGGGAATCACTGATGTAAACTAGAGGTAGTGGTGTAGGTAAACCTATACTTATAAAATTGTTACAATGAAACTGTTTACTAAATAATAATTGTATTGAAGTACAGGGCTATTACAAATGATTGAAGCGATTTCATAAATTCACTGTAGCTCCATTCATTGACATATGGTCACGACACACTACAGATACGTAAAAAAACTCATAAAGTTTTGTTCGGCTGAAGCCGCACTTCAGGTTTCTGCCGCCAGAGCGCTCGAGAGCGCAGTGAGACAAAATGGCGACAGGAGCCGAGAAAGCGTATGTCGTGCTTGAAATGCACTCACATCAGTCAGTCATAACAGTGCAACGACACTTCAGGACGAAGTTCAACAAAGATCCACCAACTACTAACTCCATTCGGCGATGTTATGCGCAGTTTAAAGCTTCTGGATGCCTCTGTAAGGGGAAATGAACGGGTCAGCCTGCAGTGAGCGAAGAAACGGTTGAACGCGTGCGGGCAAGTTTCACGCATAGTGATGTGAAAGATTCAGTGTTTAAACCTCCTCTACCAAGAAACGTGCCAGAACTGTGAGCTCGCATCAACAATGCTTTCGAACTCATTGATGGAGACATGCTGCGCCGAGTGTGGGAGGAACTTGATTATCGGCTTGATGTCTGCCAAATCACTAAAGGGGCACATATCGAACATTTGTGAATGCCTAAAAAAACTTTTTGAGTTTTTGTATGTGTGTGCAAAGCATTGTGAAAATATCTCAAATAATAAAGTTATTGTAGAGCTGTGAAATCGCTTCAGTCATTTGTAATAACCCTGTATATAAGTCCTGTAATTGCTAGGAATATTTAGGATTAACGAAACTAGGTGAAATCTGGAACAAATGATTGAGTACATTGGTCAAAGACATTTGTTTGAAAGTGAGATGTATTTGTTTTTAAACAGTATCTAAATGAAGACCGCGGTATTTAAACGAAAAACCAACTGAGAGAATCAAAATTTAATTGAAAATTAAAATGTAATTAGCGAAAATGTTATAAGTGGCGTGTAAACATAGGCAGTTCTTCAGGTGTTCTGTCAATAATAAATAAGAGACCTATTTTGCCACATTCAATGGGAGACTTGGAAACATATACATTGGTAGGAACATTTTCCGAACCATGTATCTTTTGCATTTTATAAAAATAGTAAAAGTATTGTTAATATTTCATATTTTGAATATTTACACACTCCCAAAATGTTAAGTGCTTGAACATAGATATATGTATTTGCTCTATAAGAGCCAGTGCAACTGTTGAAATATGTCGTTAATTTTGAGGCAACAGTTTTAATTGTAATTTTATTAAAAAAAAACCTTGTAACGATACCCAGGATTGTTCGGATTTATATATGCCATGTTGGCATTGGACGGCAGTGTCTTATGAGATGTTGTGCAAGAAGCATGTAATTGTTTAAGTAAGATGTACATCAGTGGTGTAAGCATGTCAGTATTTTTGAGTTTTGTCAAAGTAACATAATAATTATGACGTGATATGGAATAAAGGTTCTGAAACGTAATGTTTGTATTGGTCATTCTTGGTGTAAAAACCAAGACACAGTGGACATGAAGCAACAGAGTGCTTGTAGCAGCAGCAGATAAAAAAGCAGTTGGCTGAGTACACCCTACATAATTATAAGATATTTTAATAATAATTTCACAACTGCTCTGTTAGATTTTGCTGACGGTATCACGTCATCCATCTCGGACATTTCTTAGCGCAATTTCTGCCATCGTTTCTTTGAGCCTTGGACATTAGCTGCTGTGCCTCTTCTGGAACGCTTTCGTGTCGCAGCAGATCGCGCTGTGACTGGAAAGACTCCAGCGCGGCGCCCGCCGCCAGCCCTGGAAGCCCCGGCGACGGCAGTGGCAGTCGCAGCCGCCGCCGCAGTCGGCATGGCCGCCGCCGCCGCTGTCGGATTACCGGCAGCCCGGGGCTTCCCCCGGCAGGGCGACACCCGACACCGGCTCGTGTCCCAGCACGCGCCGGCCGTGCGCTGCCCAGGTACACGCACGCACTCCGCTACCGTACGTAACGGCCAGCCGACGCTCCGCACACAAATATTCCGGAAGCCGTGCATGGCGACTTTTGTGCGGCCGGCATCAGAGGTGAGGATACCTGCGGGAAAGTTCGTGCCGAACACGGTCACAGTCCGAATCAGAAATATGCGATATTACGGTTTCGTCAAAAAAAAAAATGGTTCAAATGGCTCTGAGCACTATGGGACTTAACATCTTAGGTCATCAGTCCCCTAGAACTTAGAACTACTTAAACCTAACTAACCTAAGGACATCACACACATCCATGCCCGAGGCAGGATTCGAACCTGCGACCGTAGCAGTCCCACGGTTCCGGACTGCAGCGCCTAGAACCGCACGACCACCGCGGCCGGCACGGTTTCGTCGAGGGCGGCGCTATGGAAACCTATTATTCAATATCTTTGGTGATATCCGGTTTTGGAAAACCAGCCCGTCCACTAAGGCAAGTTTTTGAGCCGAACGTTTCGTTTCCTATTGTTAATGATGATGATATTGGTTTGTGGGGCGCTCAACATAGTGCTCATCAGCGACTGTACAAGCTCCAAATCTTTCCATTTCCAGTCTCGACAATGCCCGAATGATGATGAAATGATGACAACACAAACACCCAGTCCCCAGGATTTTCTATTGTTGAAGACAGCTTCTGAGCTTATGAAAATGTTAGTTGAGTCTCTAACGTGATATTGCTCAGCTATCTGAACGTGTTCTGCAGTTTCGGCTAGTTGAGGAAGTTCATGATGGAGAATCAACTAACATCTTCTTGAGCTCAGAAGCCGCATGCTGCAGTAGGAGATTAAACGTCACACACAAAAATACACTATGTGGTCAAAAGTATTCGGGCACCCTGTAATGGTACTAGAATTACGTAATCATTACGGCACCTCACCTCAACCTCTCGATACCAGCAATATTCTACTCTGTTTCTGTAAAATAGTTAACATATTTCTGTGACAGCATTCAGATTTGAATTCATTAATGTAGAGGTACTTCGATACATCGATATGTATATATTGCAATGATATTATTCTTATGTGTATTCTTTCTTTTGTCACTATGATCTTTGACGTACTTGTAACTCTGATTTTTGGGCGCATAAGTGGTTATTAGAGAGTCAAGTTTTGGCCGTCATGTTAAAAAGACGCAAATTCTCGTCAGTTTATGAAATGTGAACTTTAACAGTGAGGAAGATATTTTCAAGTATGTTTTATATTGCGAAGTGATGTTTTGGTACGAGTTGCGTGATATTGCAACAAAAGTAATAAAAAAGAAGTGTAACTGACATTCGGAATGCTGATTACTTTTTTACATCACCATTGTCCTAACTTGCAAAAGTTTAATCTTCAAGAATGGTTTATGAAACACATCTATAAAACTTTTGAATATCGCAGAATAACACCTAGGCCTCTTTGCATCCCATCTTGGAATGGTCACTACCTAGATTTTCGACGGTTGAGCCATGAGTTCACAACGAGACCAGCGTGGGAAACGCGAAAAGATGAGTGCCTAGTTTATCCATTATTTCAAGAAATGACTTTATTGAAACGAAACTTCCTGGCAGATTAAAACTGTGTGCCCGACCGAGACTCGAACTCGGGACCTATGCCTTTCGCGGGCAAGTGCTCTACCAACTGAGCTACCGAAGCACGACTCAAGCTCGGTAGTCACAGCTTTACTTCTGCCAGTACCTCGTCTCCCACCTTCCAAACTTTACAGAAGCTCTCCTGCGAATGACGTTATTAACTGTGCTCTAATGACACCTGCACATAATATAACTTTGTTGTTGCCCGAAAATGCAATATTTAGCAGCGTGAACAACATTACAATCATAATTAATTTTTGACCTTTGTTGTGGTAGGGTTGTTAGAACCCCCAAAAACATACGTTTTTCATATTAGGCGTATTGTGTTGCCACCCACTGCCAGGTGCTCCATATCAGCGAGATACTCCATATCAGCGACCTCAGTAGTCATTAGACATCGTGAGAGAGCAGAATGGGGAGCTCCGTTAACTCACGGACTTCGAACGTGGTCACACTCCGAAACATCCCTAGGTTCACTGTTTCCGTTATGACAGTGAAATGGAGACGTGAAGGGACACGTACAGCACAAAAGCGTACAGGCTGACGTAATCTGTTGACGGACAGAAACCGCCGACAGTTGAAGTGCGTAAGGAGCGTAAACATTGGACGATTGAATAGTAGAAAAACGTTGTGTTGAGTGACGAATCACGGTACACAATGTGGCGATCCGATGGCAGGGTGTGGGTATGGCAAATGCCCGGTGAATGTCTATCTGTCAGCGTGTCTACTGCCAACAGTAAAATTCGGAGGCGGTGGTGTTATGGTGTGGTCGTGTTTTTCATGGAGAGGGCTTGCACCCGTTGTTGTTTTGCGTGGCACTACCACAGCACAGGCCTACACTGATGTTTTAAGCACCCTCTTGCTTCCCTCTGTTGAAGAGCAATTCGGTGATGGCGATTGCATCTTTCAACACGATGGAGCACCTGTTCATAATGCACGGCCTGTGGCGGAGTGGTTACACGACAATAACATCCGTGTAATGGACTGGCCTGCACAGAGTCCTGACCTGAATCCTATAGAAAACGTTTGAGATGTTTTGGAACGCCGACATCCTGCCAGGCCTCACCGACCGACATCGGCACCTTTCCTCAGTGCAGCACTCCGTGAAGAATGGGCTGCCGTTCCCCAAGAAACCTTCCAGCACCTGATTGAACGTATGCCTGTGAGAGTCGAAGCTGTCATCAAGGGTAAGGGTGGGCCAAAACCATATTGAATTCCAGCATTACCGATGGCGGGCGCCACGAACTTGTATTTCATTTTCAGCCTGGTGTCCGGATACTTTTTGCTGTGTTGGCAGAAGAGCCAACACCGTGTTGCTAGAGGAGGCCGAAATGCACGCGTTTAATTACACGCAGACTGGCGTGAGGTCTGGAACAGGACAATGTCTTGAGAATTGCAATAAAGTACGAAGATCTTGGAATACTTAACTTTAATCCATAATTGGAGAACATCGCTCTTGTGTATACACCATTTCCATCTCAATATAAACTGGTAATGGCGCCTTGCTAGGTCGTAGCAAATGACGTAGCTGAAGGCTATGCTAACTATTTATTTATTTATTTATGCATTTATTTTACCTGGCAAGATTAGGGCCTTCAGGCCCTCTCTTACACCTAACCAGGCATACTCAGATTCAACAAATTTCAGTTTCTACAGAACGTTAAGGACATATTACATGTTATACAGTATTAATGTTAAGAAAAAAATAGAGATTATAAACGTAGTACAATGATAATTATAACAATCAAAAATTAATTATAACAATCAAGAATAATAATAATAGTAATAATAATAATAATAATAATAATGACTATGTATATGAAAGTAAACATATTTTTCTTTTATGAATGTCAGTCCTATTGCTGGTTGGGAATTTTCTCGTTATATTCTTGCAGCTTGTGAGTTATTCTCATCAAGCAGAGACATAAGACGATAGAATGCGGTGAAAGAGATATAGAAGAGGTAGATAGGTTAGAGGAAGAGAAATAGAATGGTAAAATTCGAAGCTATGATGGAGAGGAGAAAGAAAGAGATGAGAGGGGCCCAACAATGGTGGCTATACCGTCCCTAATATGTAAGTCTTGAGTTCACTCTTGAATGTTGAGTGGTTCCGGATAAGACGCAGATCACAGGGGAGCGCGTTCCATAGTCGTATGGCTGAGATGGAGAATGACATGGAGAAAGATTTTGTGTTATGTAAAGGTACAGCCAAGATGCTAGACGAATCCGATCTGGTATTGCGGTTGTGGAATGATGATAGGTGTTTAATGTGAGAAGATAAGTATTGGGGGCACCAGTGGCTAAGAAATCGATGAAGTAAGCACATCGTGTGGAGATCGCGTGCCTTATGTGGGCGTATCCAACCTAGCTGGGAGTATGAAGGACTGATATGATCATACAACCGTACATTGCATACGTATCTAACGCAAGCGTTCATCACTAGCTCGAGGCGTCTCGAATTTTCACTATTTGTGCCGTGTTGAACTACATCACAGTAGTAAAGATTAGGCAAGACTAGTGTTTGGACTAATTTTTGTTTAACATGGGTTGGAAATATTTTTCTAAATTTCTGAATTGCATGTAGGGAGGAGAGCGATTTCCGGCAAGCTGTAACTGTTTGTTCTTCCCAGTTTAGGTGTTCATCCAAGATTATTCCAAGGTCTTTTACTGTTTTTTGGTATGGTAGTTGGGTACCATTGAGGTGTATTTGAGGGACTGTTTCGTGAAAGTGCCGACTGATTAACTTTGGATGAGATATAAGTATGACCTGGGATTTCTTGGGGTTTAGTTTCAGACCTAGGTTCTGTGCCCATCGAGAAACAGAGCAAAGATCCGCGTTCATACTCGCTACTGCGTCAGCAATGTTCTTGGGGCTTGCACTTATGTACAGTTGGATGTCGTCGGCATATAGATGGTAGTTGCAGGAGTGAATCACTGAAGAAATATCATTAATGTACAGTGAGAAGAGTAATGGACCAAGGACGGAGCCTTGGGGAACTCCAGAGCGCACGTTTTTCCATGATGACTTTTCCGACCCACAAATGACTTGTTGACTTCTGTTTTTGAGGTAGCTGTCGAACCAGTGTATTGCGCTGTTTGAGAAATTCAGCTGCTTCATTTTAATTAGTAATATATCAAAGTCAACTGTATCAAAAGCCTTGCTAAAGTCAAGCAGTGTTAGGATGGTAGCTTCACGTCTGTCCATAGCATGTTTAATGTCATCAGTTACTTTGATTAGTGCAGTTGCTGTACTATGGTGCTTTCGAAAGCCTGACTGATATTTGTCATGGATGTTATGAGTTTTGAGGTAATCCGTCAGCTGTTCATGGACGATGTATTCTAGGGCTTTAGATATTGCAGGTAGTATGCTGATCGGCCTGTAGTCACCTGGCGACTTAGGGTTGTCAGTCTTGGGTATAGGTTGAACTAAACTTTGCTTCCACTCAGTAGGATATGTACTACTGACAAGAGACAGGTTGAAGATGTCTGTGATAACTGGAGTAATAGTGTCTACGACGTTCTTGATCATGCCAATGCTCACTCCATCATTTCCTACTGCCTCGGAAGAGATTCTCGTAATTGCCTTGTGTACTGTACCGGTAGTGACATGTTTTAGGAAAAACTTGTCTCTCGAGAGATTGATATCTTGGGGCTGGTAATTTGTCGCTGCGTGGCAGTTTACAGCTGTTGAGAAGAAATCGTTTAATTCTTCTGCAGACGCTTGATAAACAGCGTCAGATCTTCGCTTCCCTATACCGAAACTGCGCAGCTTTTTCCACAGTGCAGCAGGCTTTGATATGCCGCATACGACAGAGCGGGAATGTCTGATTTTGGCATTCCTCACGCTCTGCTTGGTTCTATTTCGGAGTTTCCTATAAGCTTCGTACGTCTCGGGAGTTGGGTTACGCTTGAAGGCCCTATGTGCAGCATCACGTTTATTCATTAACTGGCGTAATGCAGTGGTGAGCCACGGAGCGGGAGCTCTCTTTACCTTGACAGTGCGTTGAGGAGCATGTTTATCATACAGTGCAATGATTTTGCGACATAATTCCCGAATTTTTCCGTCTAAAGTCGGTTCATTGCTTATATCATACCAAGGGATGTCTGAGCAATCCTTTTGAAGAGCGTCATGGTTAACATTTTTTAGGTTTCTGTAGGTTACTAGGTGAGATTTTTCTTTGGTAGTATGCACTGAGTAATTTAAGAATATCACGTCATGAGCAGAGAGTCCTGGAGCGGATGTCTGATTGGCGCGAATTATTTTATCTGGTCGCTTTGTTGCCATTATATCTATGAGTGTATGGCTATGTGGCGTGTGATGAGTTGGGTCCAGCGGTGTTAAACTCATATCATTGGAGTGGAACAGTCTCCTTAGTTTTTCTGCAGAGGGAGATTTTAACTGTAAGTCGATGTTTGTGTCGCCCATAATGATTATGTGTTCATACAGTGTCACGAGCGAGGACAGGGCAGACTGAAAGGAGGACATAGCACCGACGTTTGGAGGTTTATAGATTACTCCAATTAGCAGTTTCTGATTTGATGTATTTATTTCGAAAAACAAGAACTCTGCTTCTCCTTCGCACTTTGCATCCGATGTGCATAGTATAGTAGGTCTCAGATCAGAGCGAACATAGGCACCCACACCACCCCCGCGTCGTGTTTCACGATCTGCCCTTAGGAGAGTGTAACCAGTGATTCGGATAGCGTCGGAAGAGATGTTTGGTTTCAACCAAGTTTCAGAGACGAGGATAATATGGAACAGCGATTGGCAGAACAGGTTACAGAACTCGTCGAAGTGAGCCGTTAGCGACTGAGCGTTCGCGTGGGCCACAAAGAGCCCGCCGCCGGAACCGGTCCGTCCCATTGTGGCCGCCTGTAGGACCGAGCGCGCTCCGTCTACCTGCTGGCCGGAAGAGGGACAAAAGCTGGATTTCGCGGGGGAAGACATATTTACGGGTGTGTCCAAGGTCGCGACTGACTCAAGCGTCTGTGGGCTAAAGGTGAAAGACAAGCTGGAGGTATCGGAGAAGGGAGCGAAAAGAAAGATGGAAAGTGGCAGTAGTGCTTACGAAAAAGATAATAGTAGTAGTAGTGGTAGCGACGAGGATGAAAATAACAGATATAGAAAGGCGGTTTTAAGGAGATTCCTGTTAATGGTGAATGTTAATTCCCGTTTGACTGACAATATGAATATACATGAGCACTTATGATACACAAATAAAGAAGCAATATCTATGTGAAACAATTGACTGATTTTAAATAGAGTACTTATGGTACTTATAGAATTAACGAAGCAATATTTACGTAAAAAAATGAAAAGAAAGAATACTAATTAACTTATATTAGACAGAGTACAATATGAGACTTTGTGTCTCGCGAGATTTCGCTCAGTCTTTCAGTTCGGACATGTTCGTCACCGTTTTCCTCCCTCCTTCCATCTTGACTACGATCCTGCCATCCTGGGTCCATACATTTTGAAGGCCGAACTGTGTGATCGCAGTGTTCAAAATTTTTAGTCTTTCGCGCGTCAGATCTTCCCTCAGGGTAACCCCACTCTTGGCGAGTTTTCTTTTCTGAGCAAACACTTCAGCTCTTTTCCGATATGACACAAATTTAATTATTATGGGCCTGGGTTTCATGACACCTGGTATCCTGCGCCCAACACGGTGGCTTCTGTCAATATCGGTCACGTCGATTCGCACGCCAAGTTTTTCACGCGCGAGGCTAATGACCAGGTCGTCGGTGTTTTCGCGATCGTTTTCAGCTACCCCGAACAAGCGCAAGCTGTTCCTTCGCTGATACTGCTCGAGTTCATCGGTGGCCGCAGACAGTTTAGCTTCTAGGTCGGCGGCTTTTTTCTCTTGTGCGGCCAGGGACTTTTTGAGAGACTGGATTTCGGTGCTGTTGCGCCCGACAGACTCTTGCAGTTTGTCCATGACCGCGGCCGTCACAGAATCCGTGATGGATTGCACGATTACGTCTAGCGTGTCTTTGCTGTGCAGCGCCGCACTCACCTGGGACCGGACGAGCTCCCCGATGTCGGGAAGCGAGGCCTCACCTGCCGCCGGAGACCGGGCGCCCGCGCCGCCTGCGCCCCTGTAGCCTCGCCTGCTGCCGCTTACTCGTGCTCTTCCCATTTTTCACTCACTTATCACTTATCACTTGTGGTAATCAACGGAGAACAACACACCACGGCAAGTAACTCTTGTTTAGTCGGATGCACACGTTGTGGACTGCCGCACTTCTCTGTAACACCTTCAATGAGCGGAAAAACTCGCGAGCCAAAGAAACGCGCGTCACTCAGTGGCCGCCATCTTAGCTCGTCTCAAAAATGAGATCGACAGGAAGTGCAAAAAAAAAAAAAAAAAAAAAAAAAAAAAAAAATGAGAGCGTAGTTTGTCAGTGTAGCATCGCTAGCAAAGTCCGCTGTACAACTGGGGCGAGTGCTAGGAAATCTCTCTAGACCTGCCGTGTGGTGGCGCTCGGTCTGAAATCACTGACAGTGGCGACACGCGGGTCCGACGTATACTAATGGACCGCGGCCGATTTAAAGGCTACTACCCAGCAATTGTGGTGTCTGGCGGTGACACCACACTTTTGATCACATTGTGTATACAAGAAAAGCACACCAGTTCTAACAGCTAAAGCGACAAAAAAATATTCCAGTACACTGATACCTCCTTTTGGCGGTGGTAGTGCAGCAACTTGACGTGGAATGTTGATGGAAATCCCCTGCAGAAATAATGAGCCATGCTGCCTCTATGGCCGTCCATAATTGCGAAAGTGTTGCTGATGTAGGATGTTGTGAACGAATTGATCTTTTGATTAAGTCCCATAAATTTTCGAAGGGATTCATGTCGGACGATCTGGATGGGCAAATCGTTCTCTCAAGTTGTCCAGAATGCTCTTCAAACTAGTCACAAACAATTGTGGCCCAATGGCATGGAGCATTGACATCAATACAAATTGCATCGTTGTTTGGGACATGAAGCCCATAAATGGCTGCATATCGTCTTCAGGTAGTCGAACGTAACCATATTCAGTCAATGATCGGTTCAGTTGGATCAGAGGACACAGTGCATTCCATGTACATACAGCCCACATTGTTATGGTGACAATTGAGTTATTGCTGACAACTTGGGTCCATGGCTTCGTGGGGTCTGCGGCACACTCGAACCCTACCATCAGCTCTTACCGACATCTGACCACGCAGCGGTTTTTCAGACGTGCCAGGTCCAACCGGTATAGTCACGAACCTTGGAGAGGCGCTGTAGACGATGTCATGGTATTATCAAAGTCACTCGCGTCGGTCGTCTGGTGCCATACTCCATTAACGATGAAGTTCGCCGCACACACTGATTTCTGCCGTCAGTTCACACAGTGTCGCTTGTCTGCTAGCACTGACAACTCTATGCAAATGCTGCTGCTCTCGGTCATTAAGTGAAGGCCGTCAGCCATTACGTGGTGAGAGGTTATGCCTGAAACCTGGTATTCTCGGCACGATCATGACACTGTGGATCTGGGTATACTGAATTTCCTAATGATTTCCGAAATGGAATGTCCCATACATCTAGAGCTCCACCTACCATTCTGCGTTCAAAGTGTATTAATTCCCGTCGTTCGGCCATAATCACGTTCTAAACCTCTCCACATCAATCACCTGAGTACAAGTGACAGCCCTTTTATACGTTGTGCGCTTGATACTACCGCCATATGCATATGCACGTATCGCTATCCCATGACTTCTGACCGAGCGGGGTGGCGCAGTGGCTAGCACACTGGACTCGCATTCGGGAGAACAACAGTTCAAGCGCGCATCCGGCAGTCCTTATTTGCATTTTGCTTGATTTTTCTAAATCGCTTCAGGCAAATGGTTCCCTTGGAAGGGCACGGCCAGTGTCCTTCCCCATCCTTTCCTAATGAGATGAGACCGACGACCGCGCTGTTTGGTCCCCTCCTCCAAACCAACCAACCAACCATGGTTTCTGACACCTCAGTGTACATTACACCGGTTAAAAATGTCATAAACAAACCTTCTGAAGCGCTACTCATTTTATCCGGACACCTAGCCAGTGTGGCTCTCATAAATTACACAGGCCACATAGAAAACGTGTTAAAAATGTGTCGTTGTCCGATGCACTGTTTACCGTAAAGTGTCACGGCACGTACCATGTAGACTTGAGACTGGAACGACACCGCAACGGATTAGCAGGGCGGGCAAACGCGCTGCAGTCATGGACTGTGCGGCTGGTCCCGGCGGAGGTTCGAGTCCTCCATCGGGCATGGGTGTGTGTGTTTGTCCTTAGGGTAATTTAGGTTAAGTAGAGTGTAAGCTTAGGGACTGATGACCTTAGCAGTTAAGTCCCATAAGATTTCACACACAGTTGAACATTTTTGACACCGCAACGTCAGGCAAGTACGTACCAGTGCAGTCTATATAAGATTTTGCGAGTCTTAAGTCGGAACTCGCGCCTTTTTCATTTCTATTCTGTCCGGGTTTTGATACGAATTGGACCACCGAGCGCCGAAATCTAGTGATTTCTGGATCTCGTGGAGGAAATGAACGAGCTGGCTTTCCCGCGCGACCGTTGCGATGTTGTTTACTACAGATGTTTGTTTACTACAGATATCCTGTCTGCCGGCCAGAGTGGCCGAGCGGTTCTAGGCGCTACAGTCTGGAACCGCGCTACCGCTACGGTCGCAGGTTCGAATCCTGCCTCGGGCATGGATGTGTGTGTGATGTCCTTAGGTTAGTTAGGTTTAAGTAGTTCTAAGTTCTAGGGGACTGATGACCTCAGAAGTTAAGTCCCATAGTGCTCAGAGCCATTTGAACCATATCCTGTCTCTGCAGTCGTCGTAGAGACTCGAACAGGGCCTTCTTGAACATCGCGTCTGCCTCGGTGTAGAGAACAAGGCAGGCCACACAGGTTATCTTACTGCTCCATCTGGTCACTCGGTGGCGAAGCACCTGACTGCAGAGGCGAGGATCAGAGCCGCTACGTGTAGATAAGTGGACTCAACGGCGGCAGCCACTGAATGGAGGCGACCTATGGCCTACTGTTGTGAGGGCGTATATCTGGCAGGCGACGCTGAGTCCCCGGAGGAATGCCGCGACGTGGCGCTCAGCGCGGGGTATGCGGGCAGCGACCAGGGTCCGGCCCACGCGACCCGCCCCCGCGACAGCCAATAATTAAGCTGGCTGCCCTGCTCTGTTGTGCTGCGCCTCTGTCGCATGTTTGGGTTGGCGGCAGTGCTTGCAGGTGCTGCACTGTAGGTTACTGTCATGGGGGTCGACTCATCCTCCGGTGTGGCTTCGCACTGTGGTCATATTAATATCCAACAGTGATTCGGATTCCCCACCCACCCCGGGTACAGATATGAAGGAAAGGTGAGACATAGACCGTCTTCAAGCCACGGCCGCGACTTGCTCCCACAGACATGTCTAACGTAAGGATGGGCAAATAATATCGGTACATCAACACATCGACATCTTTTCAAAATAATGTCTATGTACAGGGTGGTCCATTGATAGTAACCGGGCCAAACATCTCACGAAATAAGCACCAAACGGGAAAAAAACTACAAAGAACGAAACTCGTCTAGCTTGAAGGGGGAAACCAGATGGTGCTATGGTTGACACGTTAGATGGCGCTGCCATAGATCAAACGGATATCAACAGCGTTTTTTTAAATCGGAAGCCCCATTTTTTATTACATATTCGTGAAGTACGTAAATAAATATGACTGTTTTAGTTTGACCACTTTTTTCGCTTTGTGATAGATGGCGCCGTAATAGTCACAAACGTATAAGTACGTGGTATCACGTAACATTCCGTCAGTACGGACGAAATTTGCTTCGTGATACATTACCCGTGTTAAAATGGACCGCTTACCAGTTGCGGGAAAGGTCGATATCGTGTTGATGTATGGTTATTGTGGTCAAAAGGCCCAACGGGCGTGTGCTGTGCATGCTGCTCGGTATCCTGGACGACATCATCCAAGTGTCCGTACCGTTCGCCGGATAGTTACGTTATTTATGGAAACAGGAAGTGTTCAGCCACATGTGAAACGCCAACCACGACCTCCAACAAATGATGATGCCCAAGTAGGTGTTTGAGCTGCTGTCACGGCTAATCCGCACATCAGTAGCAGACAAATTGCGCGAGAATCGGGAATCTTAAAAACGTTGGTGTTGAGAACGCAACATCAACATCGATTGCACCAGAATATGCACCAGGAATTGCATGCCGACGACTTTGAACGTCGTGTACAGTTCCGCCACTGGGCACAAGAGAAATTACGGGACGATGATAGATTTTTTGCACGCGTTATATTTGACGAAGCGTCATTCACCAACAGCGATAACGTAAACCGACATAATATGCGCTATTAGGCAACGGAAAATCCACGATGGCTGCGACAAGTGGAACATCAGCGACCTTGGCGGGGTAATGTATGATGCGGCATTATGGGAGGAAGGATAATTGTTCCCCATTGTATTGGTGGCAATCTAAATGGTTCAATGTGTGCTGATTTCCTACGTAATGTTAACCGAGCCGGCCGGAGTGACGGAGCGGTTCTAGGCGCTACAGGCTGGAACCACGCGACCACTACGGTCGCAGGTTCGAATCCTGCCTCGGGCATGGATGTGTGTGATGTCCTTAGGTGAGTTAGGTTTAAGTAGTTCTAAGTTCTAGGAGACTGATGACTTCAGATGTTTAAGTTCCGTAGTGCACAGAGCCATTTGAACCATTTTTGCTTTCAGTCATCTACTGCCGATGCTTTCCCACAGACAACAACATCAGACTAAAATCTAAAACTAACGACCTGGAGACAGTAACTGTAACTGGCATAGAAAACTGGGTAAAATATTAAAGGAGCCCGTTAACATTAACTAGAGGGTGTATCTAGGGAAGTACTACAAACTAAGGAGCATGTTAACGATACGACAGCAACAGAGGTGAACAGAGAAAGTAAAAGTATGAATGAATACCCTTGGGACGGTAACGACTTCTCTTTCTTGGTATCAGAACTGCTTGCGGAAGTATCTAAAAGCTGCATGAATCTAAAATAAATCCCCGTTCATCTACGTTCAGTACATGAAAAATAAAATAAAAGGTTTGCAGTAACAGCAGGGGAATAACTTTCACGTCTTCCGTAGATCTGATTGTATGTGGTCACTAGACAATACCTGGCGTATAGGTCCCTCGTATTCTCTTGGTAACTGTTTATAAGTTTATAGAGCGCCTGACAATGGCGTGGTGAAAAAGGATTTATACAATTGAATGGCTAACAAGTATAGGTGGTGGTGGTTAGTGTTTAACGTCCCGTCGACAACGAGGTCATTAGAGACGGAGCGCAAGCTCGGGTTAGGGAAGGATTGGGAAGGAAATCGGCCGTGCCCTTTCAAAGGAACCATCCCGGCATTTTCCTGAAACGATTTAGGGAAATCACGGAAAACCTAAATCAGGATGGCCGGAGACGGGATTGAACCGTCGTCCTCCCGAATGCGAGTCCAGTGTGCTAACCACTGCGCCACCTCGCTCGGTGTTTGGCTAACAAGCATATTTTATTAGTTACCTACTCAAGGAAATCCACAAATGCGAACATTATGCAAATATTTACGATGTGCCATAAATTTTATAAAACTATTTCACACTGAGAACTTAGCTCCAACGAGGTAACATAAGACTAAGCTAAGAGACTCATCCATCGCTAGAGCGTTAGTCTGCACAACTCCGAATCAGCAACTAAACTAGACACCGTCCTCACATGGACTACTGTGGGAAGTCAGGACAGCACTTTTCTCATTAATGCGACCATTTGACAGCTTTTAAGTGAATTAATAAATAATTAATTTCAACAAAAGCCAGTACATGTGAGGATCGATATCCTCACAAGCTGCATGAACGAATGATGTAAAAAGAGTAGAATAGGTGGAAGCAAAGTGTATGTAGGGTCTTGATTATGCATAGGTAATATGTTCTGCCTCAGATAACTAGCAGTAAAAGCTTATGGGCGGGTGCAGCGTCGGTGTCCATGTAAATGTCATTCCACGGTGCGTGCGGTCCGATTTATCTACACCTTATCACATCGTTTAGGGTCTATACAAGGGCGATGTACTTGAGGACAATGTTATGGAAATGGAAGAGGATGTAGATGAAGATGAAATGGGAGATACGATACTGCGTGAAGAGTTTAACAGAGCACTGAAAGACCTGAGTCGAAACAAGGCCCCCGGAGTAGACAACATTCCATTGGAACTACTGAAGGCCTTGGGAGAGCCAGTCCTGACAAAACTCTACCATCTGGTGAGCAAGATGTATGAAACAGGCGAAATACCCTCAGACTTCAAGAAGAATATAATAATTCCAATCCCAAAGAAAGCAGGTGTTGACAGATGTGAGAATTACCGAACAATCAGTTTAATAAGCCACAGCTGCAAAATACTAACACGAATTCTTTACAGACGAATGGAAAAACTAGTAGAAGCCGACCTCGGGGAAGATCAGTTTGGATTCCGTAGAAATACTGGAACACGTGAGGCAATACTGACCTTACGACTTACCTTAGAAGAAAGATTAAGGAAAGGCAAACCTACGTTACTAGCATTTGTAGATTTAGAGAAAGCTTTTGACAATGTTGACTGGAATACTCTCTTTCAAATTCTAAAGATGGCAGGGGTAAAATACAGGGAGCGAAAGGCTATTTACAATTTGTACAGAAATCAGATGGCAGTTATAAGACTCGAGGGACATGAAAGGGAAGCAGTGGTTGGGAAGGGAGTGAGACAGGGTTGTAGCCTCTCCCCGATGTTATTCAATCTGTATATTGAGCAAGCAGTAAAGGAAACAAAAGAAAAATTCGGAATAGGTATTAAAATCCATGGAGAAGAAATAAAAACCTTGAGGTTCGCCGATGACATTGTAATTCTGTCAGAGACAGCAAAGGACTTGGAAGAGCAGTTGAACGGAATGGATGGTGTCTTGAAGGGAGGATATAAGATGAACATCAACAAAAGCAAAACCAGGATAATGGAATGTAGTCGAATTAAGTCAGGTGATGTTGAGGGTATTAGATTAGGAAATGAGACACTTAAAGTAGTAAAGGAGTTTTGCTATTTGGGGAGCAAAATAACTGATGATGGTAGAAGTAGAGAGGATATAAAATGTAGACTGGCAATGGCAAGAAAAGCGTTTCTGAAGAAGAGAAATTTGTTAACATCGAATATAGATTTAAGTGTCAGGAAGTCATTTCTGAAAGTATTTGTATGGAGTGTAGCCACGTATGGAAGTGAAACATGGACGGTAAATAGTTTGGACAAGAAGAGAATAGAAGCTTTCGAAATGTGGTGCTACAGAAGAATGCTGAAGATTAGATGGGTAGATCACATAACTAATGAGGAGGTACTGAATAGGATTGGGGAGAAGAGGAGTTTGTGGCACAACTTGACCAGAAGAAGGGATCGGTTGGTAGGACATGTTCTGAGGCATCAAGGGATCACCAATTTAGTATTGGAGGGCAGTGTGGAGGGTAAAAATCGTAGAGGGAGACCAAGAAATGAATACACTAAGCAGATTCAGAAGGATGTAGGTTGCAGTAGGTACTGGGAGATGAAGAAGCTTGCACAGGATAGAGTAGCTTGGAGAGCTGCATCAAACCAGTCTCAGGACGGAAGACCACAACAACAACATCACATCGTTAAAGTATTTTAGAATCTCTAGCCTTTCGCACTTGTAAACCATTCCTCATGGATTGTGTGGTTAGTGCCCCACAGCTTGCGCATCCTTACCCAAAATAATGTCGTACCACATACAACTGCAATGAAAACTTTTATTATTGCCAACAGTGTCAATAATTACTTATAATATTCAGACACAAGAAGTAAATTAGTCACCGTATCTACTTAGATACACACGGGCAGTCGTTATTCAGAGGTCTATTAGCATTCTGCACTCGCTTTCGGAGGATGACGGTTCAAATCCGCGTCCGACCATCCTGATTTAGGTTTCCCGTGATTTCCCTAAATCGCTTCAGGCAAATGCCGGGATAGCTCCTTTGAAAGGGCACGGCCGACTTCCTTTCCCATTCTTCCCATTTCCGATGAGACCGACGACCTTCCTGTTTCGTCCTCTCCTGCAAGTCAACCAACCGACCAGATGTCTAACAGAGATGTTACCCAACAGTTTACATGTCTCCAGAGATTGTATACGTTATACTATTATTGACATATGGGATCTCCTCAGTAACGTTTAAATTACACTCCTGGAAATGGAAAAAAGAACACATTGACACCGGTGTGTCAGACCCACCATACTTGCTCCGGACATTGCGAGAGGGCTGTACAAGCAATGATCACACGCACGGCACAGCGGACACACCAGGACCCGCGGTGTTGGCCGTCAAATGGCGCTAGCTGCGCAGCATTTGTGCACCGCCGCCGTCAGTGTCAGCCAGTTTGCCGTGGCATACGCAGCTCCATCGCAGTCTTTAACACTGGTAGCATGCCGCGACAGCGTGGACGTGAACCGTATGTGCAGTTGACGGACTTTGAGCGAGGGCGTATAGTGGGCATGCGGGAGGCCGGGTGGACGTACCGCCGAATTGCTCAACACGTGGGGCGTGAGGTCTCCACAGTACATCGATGTTGTCGCCAGCGGTCGGCGGAAGGTGCACGTGCCCGTCGACCTGGGACCGGACCGCAGCGACGCACGGATGCATGCCAAGACCGTAGGATCCTACGCAGTGCCGTAGGGGACCGCACCGCCACTTCCCAGCAAATTAAGGACACTGTTGCTCCTGGGGTATCGGCGAGGACCATTCGCAACCGTCTCCATGAAGCTGGGCTACGGTCCCGCACACCGTTAGGCCGTCTTCCGCTCACGCCCCAACATCGTGCAGCCCGCCTCCAGTGGTGTCGCGACAGGCGTGAATGGAGGGACGAATGGAGACGTGTCGTCTTCAGCGATGAGAGTCGCTTCTGCCTTGGTGCCAATGATGGTCGTACGCGTGTTTGGCGCCGTGCAGGTGAGCGCCACAATCAGGACTGCATACGACCGAGGCACACAGGGCCAACACCCGGCATCATGGTGTGGGGAGCGATCTCCTACACTTTCCGTACACCACTGGTGATCGTCGAGGGGACACTGAATAGTGCACGGTACATCCAAACCGTCATCGAACCCATCGTTCTACCATTCCTAGACCGGCAAGAGAACTTGCTGTTCCAACAGGACAATGCACGTCCGCATGTATCCCGTGCCACCCAACGTGCTCTAGAAGGTGTAAGTCAACTACCCTGGCCAGCAAGATCTCCGGATCTGTCCCCCATTGAGCATGTTTGGGACTGGATGAAGCGTCGTCTCACGCGCTCTGCACGTCCAGCACGAACGCTGGTCCAACTGAGGCGCCAGGTGGAAATGGCATGGCAAGCCGTTCCACAGGACTACATCCAGCATCTCTACGATCGTCTCCATGGGAGAATAGCAGCCTGCATTGCTGCGAAAGGTGGATATACACTGTACTAGCGCCGACATTGTGCATGCTCTGTTGCCTGTGTCTATGTGCCTGTGGTTCTGTCAGTGTGATCATGTGATGTATCTGACCCCAGGAATGTGTCAATAAAGTTTCCCCTTCCTGGGACAATGAATTCACGGTGTTCTTATTTCAATTTCCAGGAGTGTATGTACATTGAGTTTTGTTGTACAGTTCGTATTTTGACGCTATATTTACTCGAATCCAATTTTACGTATGTGTCCACACAGATACTATAATTAGAAAATTTATTGTGACTAATGATAGTGGAACTAGTAACAGCAACAAAAATTTTCAAAGGAGTTGACGGTGGTGCAACATTATTTTCGATTATCTTGGTTTGTCTGCAATCTTAACGGTGGACGGAAAATACTAAAACTTGAAATTTCCTCGAGGTTCTGGTTCTCTTATACGAAACATGGCCACCAAACGGAAGGAAAGGTGTGGATTTTGTCAGCGTTCTGTTCTTGGTATCCAGTGGCTGTTGTTTAGCTTTAACTGAAAGTGCCCTGTTGCGGTTACTACTTTTTATTAGGTGGTGCGAACTCCTTAGACAAGCTTCCCGAATCGGAAACAGTGTATGCTCTTTTCACAAGTGTTTTAAGCATACACATAGTTTGTAAGAGGCGGTTGCGACCTATGTCTGTATATAAAAGCCAGTGTGGAGTACCTTATAGTGCCAGCTTTTCTATGATCAGAAGGTCCAGGAATGGTATACAACCAGAGTTTTCCGTTTACGTAGTGAAGTGGATACTCTTACGCACGAAGTTAAGATGCAGCAAACACTCCATTAATTTCTATTTTCCATGCTGACGCACAATGGAAATGTCCTAACATCAAGATGGTTTTTGAAGCGCTGCTGATTTGAGGCCTGTCCACACGAAGTTCTCCATCGGGAAGCGTCGGCTGATTGACAGCCAGTAACATTATAGAGAATTAACTACGAGTTGGCTATTGTATGTTATGCACCAAGACCACTACGCCTTAATGGTTCGTATTATATCTTATAAAAGGCCAGTTGGAAAGATGTTCCTTCCCAAGAAATAATCCTGTGACGTCTACATCTACATTTATACTCCGCAAGCCACCCAACGGTGTGTGGCGGAGGGCACTTTACGTGCCACTGTCATTACCTCCATTTCCTGTTCCAGTCGCGTATGGTTCGCTGGAAGAACGACTGCCGGAAAGCCTCCGTGCGCGCTCGAATCTCTCTAATTTTACATTCGTGATCTCCTCGGGAAGTGTAAGTAGGGGGAAGCAATATATTCGATACCTCATCCAGAAACGCACCCTCTCGAAACCTGGACAGCAAGCTACACCGCGATGCAGAGCGCCTCTCTTGCAGAGTCTGCTACTTGAGTTTGCTAAACATCTCCGTAACGCTATCACGCTTACCAAATAACTCTGCGACGAAATGCGCCGCTCTTCTTTGGATCTTCTCTAACTCCTCTGTCAACCCGACCTTGTACGGATCCCACACTGATGAGCAATACGCAAGTATAGGTCGAACGAGTGTTTTGTAAGCCACCTCCTTTGTTGAGGGACTACATTTTCTAAGGACTCTCCCAATGAATCTCAACCTGGTACCCGCCTTACCAACAATTAATTTTATATGATCATTCCACTTCAAATCGTTCCGCACGCATACTCCCAGATATGTTACAGAAGTAACTGCTACCAGTGTGTGTTCCGCTATCATATAATCATACAATAAAGGATTCCTCTTTCTATGTATTCGCAATACATTACATTTGTCTATGTTAAGGGTCAGTTGCCTCTCCCTGCACCAAGTGCCTATCCGCTGCAGATCTTCCTGCATTTCGCTGCAATTTTCTAATGCTGCAACTTCTCTGTATACTAGAGCATAATCCACGAAAAGCCGCATGGAACTTCCGACACTATCTATTAGGTCATTTATATATATTGTGAAAAACAATGGCCCCATAACACTCCCCTGTGGCAAGGTTCGTCAGTACCGGATTGAAATTACGTCGATGTATGCACAGCACCTCTTGACTCTGTTGTAGGCAAATAGACTGCGCAACAGGATCAAAGGATTCTTTTTTCTAAACCCTGGAACTGTTTTCCATAGCGACGTAGACGTTTGAAATTTGGCTCAAAGGTGCCTACAACCTTACTCTGCAATGGTGCAAAAGCGAGGCGCCCTGCGTCATTACCCAAGGTCCCGGCGGCGCTTCAAACAGCAACTTGTCAATACATGCTTAGAGGCGGCAACAGCTCAGAAGTTCATATGGCGTGTAAGGTGGGTTAATCACGTCAAATTGGCACTGAATTTCACCACAGTTGTGCCCAACTCCACTGCGGACGTGTCGTACGATAGGAAGGTCGTCACATTCTCTCTTACATATCACCCCTTCTTTTGACCCTTGTACGGTGGAGGTCAGAACGGCTACACCTAGGGTTGAAATCACGCAGTTTTCTTATGGGTGCCCGTGGAAAAGATGTCAGATACTCTGTCGCGCAGACGCCAAGGGGTAGCATAAAGGGCATCAATAACCCCCCACCCCCCTTTCCTCGAGGGCGCTGGTTCCCGCACATTTCTAAGTGCGACGGGCAACAGGCAACATTCTTAACAACCATGGACGCTGATGACAGCCCCAGACGTTCTAACCCTTATTCTGTTAACTGATGGTTGACAGGATAAACGACGACAATGAGTCTGTTAACAACTTGCGGACTTCGGACGAAGACCATTTCTATCACACTGGATTTGTTAATGAACTAAATTTTAGGCATTGGGCACGAGAAAATCGTACTTACCTACACCAACGTCAACTGCACAGCAACAAGTTACTGTGTGGTGTACTGTGTCATCCTATGGCGTAATGAGCCTTTTTTTTTTTTAGGATGAGAATGGTTTTGCGACTGGAATCACATTGGATAGATACGCCACCATGCTTGAGACCTCTGTTGTTCTAAAGCTCCAGGTATTTCCACAAATTACAGACAACGGCTGGTTTCAGCAACACTAATCATCGTCACAGAAAGAAGGGATATCGATGACTGCTGTATAACAGTTGTTTTTCAACCATAAAATTTTGAGAAACAGTGACATTCCATGGCCTCACATATCTCCTGATCTGCCAACGTGCAATTTCGTTATGTGTTGTCGCCTTAAAAGCAAAGTTTATGATAGTCTACGTGCGAAAACAAAAAAGTTCGAAGCTAGAATTCAACAAGAAACAGCCGAAATTCCTGTTGAAATGTTACTTTGAGCCCTCATAACTTACCCAAAAGACTGCAGGAATGTTTGCACAAACATGGAGCTCTTCTTCCCACCGTTAAATAACATTAATAAACTGATTTAGAAAAAGTTGTAACAATATTTAATTATTCAGTTTCAAGTTTCTATTAATAGCCCAGTGTAATAAAAATCTGCAATATAAGTCGTGTGAGTCATCATCCTCTCTCTCTTTCTCTCACTCTCTCTCTCTCTCTCTCTCTCTCTCGTCGGTCGGAGTGGCCGAGCGGTTCTAGGCGCTACAGTCTGGAACCGCGCGACCGCTATGGTCGCAGGTTCGAATCCTGCCTCGGGCATGGATGTGTTTGATGCCCTTAGGTTAGTTAGGTTTAAGTAGTTCTAAGTTCTAGGGGACTGATGATCTCAGAAGTTAAGTCCCATAGTGCTCAGAGCCATCTGAACCATCTCTCTCTCTCTCTCTCTCTCTCTCTCTCTCTCTCTCTCTCTCTGTCTCGCTCTGACACACACACACACACACCCACACGTACTCATACACACACACACACACACACACACACACACACACACACACACACACGAACACACACACACTCGCGCGCGCGCACACACACACAATGTTCTCTAAGAGGCGCTGTTACAGGAAGGAATGAAAACTAGCCCCACTCCATCGGCTGCGACTAAGGTCTTCGGGTGATATCCCTCGACTGCGTGGATGATGATTAAACGGGTAATCCCAAACCTCTGCCCAAACCCCAGATTGTCGGAATTTATTGAAAAATATGTAGGAAAGACTGACAGCTTCCCCTCCACTACGCTATATTGCTTGCGATAAACAGGAAATTATAACCTGGCGAGATATTCAAGATACATATTCAAATATCATTTCCTCGAAGATTAACACTGTTTCGATGTCTGTCCTCGTATACTCCACAGTACAAACTGTGCCACGGCTGAATTGGCAAGTGACTATCGAATCTGTGAGACACCTTGTAAACAGTGGACATTACGTGGCATCAGGTGATCGTAGCAAGCAGCCACATAGTGTGGTCACCATATTACACAGCAAAACTACACAAGAAACATAAATAGTGGCGCAATAGTTAAATCAGTGGGTCGATTTTAACCCTAGAGCACTGAAGGAGGAAAATGTTACATTGCTACTAAACCATCGTAAAGTTTACTACTCCACACTTTATTCAAATGAAGTCATAATTTGTAGGTTATGTGTTAATTAGTTACCATTATTAGATCTCCAGTGGTATGTTGCATATCAAATTAAGTACAGCCCTACTGCAATCGTAAATTTTACGAGGCTTCAGTAATCTATGGTAAACCCTGGAAATGACCGTTATATTCTACGTAAAGTCCAGTCTCCGTACTTCAGAAGTCTATTTCAAGTGCAACTTCTGGTTATATGCAGAAAACATGTGAATTACTTTCGAAAATTTCGATAAATTGAAAGTTATTTTGCTTGGATCTTAAGTCTGCCACATATACTCAAGGGCGAATCCACAACGGTTTAAATGCGGATCATATCGAAAGGTGATGCTAATATCTAATGCAAATCAGACTATGGACGATACATAAAAATTTTGCGTTGCTGCTGCATGACATTGTATAAAATAGCATTGAAGCTGTGCTGCTTTCTGAATGTCGAGTACACGATGTTAAAGTAGAGCAGATTCTTTTTTCTCTCTTACGAGTCCCACAAATTTTTACAACTGTTTCGGCACGAGTGATGACAGCTGAGAATATTTTGACGGCGTGAGCCTCCCAAGAATTATTTCTGCAGCGTACCGGTCAGATCAGATACAATGTGGTTATTTCCTATTCTTCATTTTACGTACTGACAATGTCGACACATTAATCCATGTTTCTTAGACAAAGGACTGATAACCCAAATAAATACGCCCCTCTTAAGTAAAATAAAGCCGATGGGGGTGGGCAGGCTGGTGCAATCAGCAATTAATTTCGCGGAACGTTTCCCCTCTTGCCCCTCCCTCTCCCCCTCTCTCCCGCACACCCCTCCTTCGTTCACATTGGTCGGTGTTCGCCCCTCCCGCAGACCGCCTCCCCTGCCCCAGGTTCCAGGGGTGGGGCGTAAACCACAAATGACGTCAAACGGACTAGTGACGTCAGCAGTGAAGCACGTGCAGTGCCCCGGCCGGCACATAGATGGCAGCAGGCTGCTGTCGCGCGCTTTGTCCTACTTTCGCAGTGTCGGCAACCTTGGGGCGAAAAATGTGTCTGCTTTTGCTCCAACTCTCGATGCGACAGTAAATTTCCCACCTGTGCGCCAGAATTGTCTTTCTACAGAATGGAAGAGATTCAGTCCCCTCGAAGTATAAATGCTAACGAAACAGGACTGTTGCTTTATTTTGCTACCAATGTGGTCGGTCATTGTTGCTGTATTAGAATGAAAACCATCATCGCCGCCAGATATCTGCCTTATGTAAGAAGCAATGCAATGTTCAGGTTGTCAGCCATTTCTTACCTTTCTGAAAGAAATAATAACGACAAACAGTAAAAAAGTGTTGCATATTTGAAAGAAGTATATTCTCAAAGCGCTGAACTCACTGTCCATCGATAAATTTCAGAATCAGATTAGTGGCACCGTGTTGCTTTCTGCGTAGTGAGGAGTATGATTATTTTTAATAATTAATAACACGCTAATTTCTCATTTTTAGTTAACTCTGTTCGTTAATGACACGGAGCTATAGCTGCCCTGTTATGCATCTTGCTCTTGACAGCGATTAAAACTCATTTGTCGTGCTTAAGTAAATTAATAGTAATGTCATGCAAATGTTAATGTAAAGTTTAACCATTACCAGTACCTTCTTCAAATTATTTATGTTAGCAAGAAATTAATTAAAATATAAGGAAAAAAGGAGACAATATTGGTGTACACTTTGTATCAACAAGCATACAATTTTTTGTTAAAACAAAATATTTTTTTAAATTTCTTACTGAACATTTTTTTCTGCTCTGTGTTGAAATATTGTTCAAACTGATTTAAGAACCAGATTAGAGAAATTCAACAGCAGAACTGAACAACTGCCACGGAATGTGGCAGGTTTCTTCCTCTGTGCTATACGAACGACGTCAATGAGATATCGAAATAGTAAATGTGGATAATACTTGGGGAAAGATAAATGGAAGCGCATTGTTTCTACGATTTTTCTGCCGAACAAATTATTCGCGAGAACGTTTTCGTTTGTTTTTTCTCAGGATAAAAAGAAAAAAAGAATCCGTTGAAAATCGTTTCCCAAGGAGACAAGGAAACTAGACCTCCATTTTGATCAATTATTATTGTTATTACATATGATCATTCCTTGTTGAAGAGAGTGTCTGAATTTAATTTATAATGATTTCTTTGTGTTTTCCTCTCTTCCCTAAATTCTTATCGTCCGTCCGCTGTGTTGTTTTTTCGATCTTGTGTTTAGTTATAACCGTTTTTCTTATTCTGGCATTTGGTGTCGGTCATTTTTGTTGGTAGTATACCCGAATTTTCCCTGCTCTCTTATGTCTTCTGTTGTCATGTCTAGTTGTCTTAGGTCACTATCAGCTTCCTTTAGCGACTTCGTTTTCCCGCTGGCTACATGGATGGCTGCGGAGGGGGAATAGGAGATTTGGTTCTCATTCCGTTTGTTTCACTTATGAATGCTTCCGTAAAATTTGTTTCTTCCTTTCCTGAACGTTTCCGTGATTTTGTCTATGTTTGTACTCGTATATTTATGACGTTGGCCTCTGCATCCAAATTTCTTCCGTATTTAATGAACGGAAATTTTTCTAACGGTTTTCCGCCCGTGTTTCTGTACGTCTATATTTCTTGTGTTGTTTCTACTGCATATAGCGCTTCTGAAAGATTGACTATGATGTAATGCCTTGGTACTGCTTTGATAGATATGGATTTTTGCGGTAGTGATTTCACGTGGGGTGTATGCTTTTTATAAGTTTTCTGATTATTTCTTGACTGGCCTCTATGTTAATCTACATCTACAACTATACTCCGCGACCCACGTGGCGTGTAGTACTTCTGTTACGACTATCTTCCCCTCCCCTTTTCCCTGCACCATGTCATGCGTGATACTTGGATAAATTGTCCTAAGCTTTTGAAATGGCGGGCTTCTGCGATGTTCCCCTGGATTATGTTATTGTTAAAACAGTTACATTAATAATTTCTATTAGAATTACAACAAATGCTTTGAGATGTATTGCAATTTATTTGTCAACATGCGCCGTACAGATGTAAGAAGGCGGAGTTCAAATGTGAAAATGGATATTGTAAGTACTGGCAGGACGGTGTGGCAGAGCGGTTCTAGGCGCTTCAGTCTGGAACCGCGCGACCGCTACAGTCGCAGGTTCGAATCCTGCCTCGAGCATGGATGTGTGTGATGTCCTTAGGTTAGTTAGGTTTGAGTAGTTCTAAGTTCTAGGGGACTGATGACCTCTGTCGTTAAGTCCCATAGTGCTCAGAGCCATTTGAACCATTGTAAGTACTGCCTGCAGAATAGTTGGAGTGGTTTAGATATCGTAGAGATTGTTAATAAATCCAAAGAGACACTAATTTTGAGTGGAGAAAAGTTGGCAAATGCATTATGGTGTTCATTTTGTGAGATATTCGTGTTTAAAAGTGTAATATCGATTGAGTATCGTAATATTAGGAGAGCGCTTGTCGAACTACAAAAACGTAATTACAGCCGCAATGTAGATAAAAGGTGAGATCGATTGTAAACGGCAGATACCGTTTATGTGGGTCATGGACTCTAACGCTGGTGTGTGTTTTGATGCCCAAATAATCGTGGTCCGAGGCGAATACACAGACCGGTTGCGCTGTGTTTCTGGGACGTAAAGAATACTGCAGTTGCACGTCAGTGAGGAATTAGCAAGACGAAAACATTTTAGCAGTTAATTCCACTTAAGGGGCTCCGGAACGCCCTATACTTGCAATGTTAAAATAACGCTTATAAATTACATCTTTCCTCACAAAGTATTTGAGGTAGGAAGTTGAACTTTTTACAGATTATTTATTGGAATATGGGCTACAACTTAACACAGGGATTTTACAAAATTTTAGTTCAGTTATTAAAGATGATTTTTTTTCAATTGTAATGAAAATTCACAACATTTTTTTGCAATTTTTTATTTATATATTCAAAAATATACAGTTTTTTGGAAAAAGGCTGTGTTAAATTATGCAGAAGGTACTGTGAAACATTTACTGAAAGTTTGAAACAAATATGTTTGGAAGATCCTTAGAAAACATGTAATTAGTATGAGAAAATAAAAGTTTTGGGAATCGAGCGACAAAGATTGGATTAACTTTTTAGTGTATTCCAGGTCCATAGGATGTATTATCTTCATCCTCTGCAAACTCCTCCTCCAGCTTCCTCTTGTTCCTCCTCCTGTTTACTCTTGCTTGTATTTCTAGACTCTTTACAGCCCTGTCTGCAGCCCGAAGGCGTTCCTTGTCTAAAGCAAGCATCGCTCGTTGTTGTGTTCGTAGATTTTGCTACCATTTTCTTCAGTTGCAGTTACTGCAACACTGTTCCAAAAGGTGGTCATGTATGAACACTTATCACATTTCAGTTGTATTTCACTAGCAAGTCCTACGTGCTTTATTACGGATAGTTCCAGACCAACTTCACTACAATGAATACATCTTACACAGTTTGAAAAAATTCCTTTGAGAACCGACATATCAAATATTTCATTCACATCCGATTCGCCCATAAAACATTCATAGTTTTCACTGATTGAACCAAGCTTCTTCTGTGAAGTATTTTCTTTCCCACTTTGACTGCTGTGGGCAGGTGTACTTGAGAGGTTAGGTTCACTCACTGGGTTATCGTCTTTATTGTTTACAGTAATAACACATACCTTTGGCTTTCCAACATTTCTCCTTTTCTTAAAAGCCTTCAGAGGATTTCTAATTACTTTACTTTTACTCATTATTATACTTCAACAAAACAGAGACTCAAGAAACAGAATTAATTACGAATATTTTCGAGATAACGACAGAGTAAATAAACATGAAACAATCGACAATCACACCAGCGATATATATTGAACCATCACAGGTTAGCCACAACACATACTTTATCTCACATCACTAAAATGTACCTGATGAACAAGGACGTTAATAATAACACCATTTGACAGCAGTTTAACAGCGCCACAGTGGGTCACGCCCATGTAGAACACATTTCAAAAAAAAAAAAATTAAAAATAGTTGTAGTCTTCGGAATTGAATAAATTATATATCTATTAAAAAGTAATAGTCTGCAGATTCAGAAAACGCAAAAAAGTAAAAATTGAACTTTTCATGATTTTGAGCCTTTCCGGAGCCCCTTAATTCCAACGAAAACAACTGCCGCATTGGTATGCTGTTACGGCTACTATCATAGCATAATGTTATTGGAGCACGTTAGAAAATCTGTTATCGATAGCTGTCTCATTGTAGTAGTTGTTCTGAATACGAAACGCTTCCGTGTTCAATTGCCTGTTTCGGCATTGGTGATCTGCGCAATATCAATCATACGCGGGGCAAGACCGTGCCGTAGATGTGAGCGACGGTGGTGACTGGAGGCAGCGACAGGGCGAACACCAACTGCTTCTCCAGCTACATCCACGCCCATACCCTGCAAACCACTGTAATGTGCATGGCAGAGGGTACTTCCGGCGGTACCAGTTATTTAGAATTTTTTCCGTTCCATTCACGTAGAATGATTTATTAAAAGCCTCTGTGAGTGCTGAAATTAGTCTAACCTTGTTTCCCTGCTCGCTGCAGGAACGATACGTAGGGAGCTATAGTATATTCCTAGATTCATAGCTTAACGTTGATTCTTCAAACTGACAAACAAGGGACCATCACAAATGTTAATCACGGTTATTTTTGAATCGTAGGTATGTAGTAGACCTGGCTAACGGCTTTTTGAGTGACGGTCCCTAGACCCCGAGAAAATAGACGTTGAAGTTTTATGCGTATCTCCTACACCCGTCACGTTAATCTTGTTTCAACCACGAGAACGTTGCTCAGCGACTAACGTTGACGGCTGCAACTTTGGCTTTACCGGTTCGAATCTTACCCTCGCACTTTTTATTTAAATTTCACCTTACAGAATATCATAAGTTGTTGTTGTTGTTGTCTTCAGTCCTGAGACTGGTTTGATGCAGCTCTCCATGCTACTCTATCCTGTGCAAGCTTCTTCATCTCCCAGTACTTACTACAACCTACATCCTTCTGAATCTGCTTGGTGTATTCATCTCTAGGTCTCCCACTACGATTTTTACCCTCCACGCTGCCCTCCAATACTAAATTTGTGATCCCTTGATGCCTCAGAATATGCCCTACCAACCGGTCCCTTCTTCTTGTCAAGTTGTGCCACAAACTCCTCTTCTCCAAAATTCTATTCAATACCTCCTCATTAGTTATGTGATCTACCCATCTATTCTTCAGCATTCTTCTGTAGCACCACATTTCGAAAGCTTCTATTCTCTTCTTGTCCAAACTATTTATCGTCCATGTTTCACTTCCATACATGGCTACACTCGATACAAATACTTTCAGAAACGACTTCCTGACACTTAAATCTATACTCTATGTTAACAAATTTCTCTTCTTCAGAAACGATTTCCTTGCCATTGCCAGTCTACATTTGATATCCTCTCTACTTCGACCATCATCAGTTATTTTGCTCCCCAAATAGCAAAACTCCTTTACTACTTTAAGTGTCTCATTTACTAATCTAATTCCATCAGCATCACCAGACTTAATTCGACTACATTCCATTATCCTAGTTTTGCATTTGTTGATGTTCATCTTATATCCTCCTTTCAAGACACTGTCCATTCCGTTCAACTGCTCTTCCAGGTCCTTTGCTGTCTCCGACAGAATTACAATGTCATCGGCGAACCTCAACGTTTTTATTTCTTCTCCATGGACTTTAATACCTACTCCGAATTTTTCTTTTGTTTCCTTTACTGCTTGCTCAATATACAGATTGAATAACATCGGGGACAGGCTACAACCCTGTCTCACTCCCTTTCCAACCGCTGCTTCCCTTTCATGCCCCTCAACTCTTATAAATTGTAAATAGCCTTTCGCTCCCTGTATTTTACCCCTGCCACCTTTAGAATTTGAAAGAGAGTATTCCAGTCAACATTGTCAAAAGCTTTCTCTAAGTCCACAAATGCTAGAAATGTAGGTTTGCCTTTCCTTAATCTTTCTCCTAAGATAAGTCGTAGGGTCAGTATTGCTTCACGTGTTCCAACATTTCTGCGGAATCCAAACTGATCTTCGCCGAGGTCGGCTTGTACCAGATTTTCCATTCGTCTGTAAAGAATTCGCGTTAGTATTTTGCAGCCATGACTTATTAAACTGATAGTTCGGTAACACATGCTTTCTTTGGGATTGTAATTATTATATTCTTCTTGAGGTCTGAGGGTATTTCGCCTGTCTCATACATCTTGGTCACCAGATGGCAGAGTTTAGTCAGAACTGGCTCTCCCAAGGCCGTCAGTAGTTCCAATGGAATGTTGTCTACTCCCGGGGCTTTGTTTCGACTCAGGTCTTCCAGTACTCTGTCAAACTCTTCACGCAGTATCGTATCTCCCATTTCATCTTCATCTACATCCTCTTCCATTTCCATAATATTGTTCTCAAGTACATCGCCCTTGTATAGACCCTCTATATACTCCTTCCACCTCTCTGCTTTCTCTTCTTTCCTTAGAACTGGGTTTCCATCTGTGCTCTTGATATTCATTCAAGTGGTTCTCTTTTCTCCAAAGGTCTCTTTAATATTCCTGTAGGCAGTATCTATGTTACCCCTAGTGAGATAAGCCTCTACATCCTTACATTTGTCCTCTAGCCATCGCTGCTTAGCCATTTTGCAATTCCTGTCGATGTCATTTTTGAGACGTTTGTATTTCCTTTTGCCTGCTTCGTTTACTGCGTTTTTATGTCTTCTCCTTTCATCAATTAAATTCAATATTTCTTCTGTTACCCAAGGATTTCTACTAGCCCTCGTCTTTTTACCTACTTCATCCTCTGCTGCCTTCACTACTTCATCCCTCAGAGCTATGTGAGTGCATAAAACAGAAATGTCGTACAAGTGAGTAATGGCGCACGCTACCTATGTCATATGGACGAACTGCTGAATGTCATGAACAGACCGAATAAATGGCGAGGAAGAGAGAGGTCTATGGAATGTGGGTGTGGGAAAGTTATAACAAGCTTATTAGTTAAAGGTGAGAGGGATAATAACTGGCTGCTACTTTAGAAGTAATGGAACTGCGTTTCGTCATTAAGGACCAGGCCAGGATTCTTTGATTGGTGGTTATTAATGGCCACAGTTTCAAGTAATGTTAGTTTTCTCCATTTAACTCCTTTATGGAGGACATCACATTTCACATCATATGAATGACATTCATTGAGAGCATGTTCAACAAAGGTGGAATTTTGTTCCATAGTATCGAAATTCTTTCATGCTCAGTCAGTTAACCTGATTGACCTTCATATATTTGCCACACAGACTGCAGGGAGAAAACTGACATTACTTGAAATTGTAGCAATTAATAAACGCTAATCAAAGAATTTTGTCTTGGTCCTTAATGAGCAAAAACAGTTCCATGTCTCACATTTATTAAAGTAGTAGCCAGTTATAATTCCTATCAGCAATAGCTAATACACTTGTTACAACAGTCCCGCACACACATTCCATAGACGTCTCTCTTCCACACCCTGTATTCAGTTTGTTCATCACATTTACGAGTTGGTCCGCATGACGTAGTAGCCTGTGCCATTACTGACTTGAAGAACGCTTCTGTTTTGTACACTCACATAGTGTTTATACTTGAATATTCTGTAATGTAAGATTTATTTGTCCCGTGTCTCTTTAGGTAGTACTTCATGCTTGTGTTTTCTATCGATGTAGTCATAAAATATCACATATCTTTGTACGGCTACGAATTCTCCCTGAAGTTGTGTGGACAATCTGTTCAATACTAACTAATAACTATTATTGTGGACATCAATACGTTGTATTGAAGTTATTAATATGTCTACGTTCCTCCAAGAACCGACGGAACATTCCATACATATTTTTATCTTATGAAAGAGAGCTCTTACGGATTTGTTAATCCATTTAGGCTAGCAGATTTTCCTAGTACCTGCCAGTTGCTCTTTCCCCTCTGCAATGTAATCAGTAGCACGAAAGCTTTTGCGTCCTAGGAAACACACTCCGTGTACTTTCTGGGAGATACGTTGGATGGCGCCTGGTGTAGAGCCAGCAGTCCTCTGCAGACTGCTGATTCGATTCCCTCGTGAAGTGCTGAAGCCTGGTGCCCCCACCCCCCTCCCCGTACGAACAAACAGTTCTTTATAAACCGGACGAAACATACTTCTTAGGTCAGGGTGCGCTACAGGTTATCCCGTAAGTAGGGGCAAAACATTTTCTCCATACATATGGTTTAAAATTTTTGAGAACTTCTGTATCTCCTTATCAGTATCGCCTATGGTTTCTACAGTGCACTTTTAGTTCTTGGGCAGTGCTATAAACATAAGCAAGCCAAAAGCATGATTACAGCAAAAGCTATTTTTACATTTCCAGATTTTACCTTTTCTGCGTGCACGTTGTTTTCTGTTGGTCTTGATGTAAGCCCTATTCTCTCGACTGCTGTTTTCCTGCCATTAAACTTTTCGTATGGGAAACATTTCCCAGATTTTGAGTTTTTGAACAATTAACACAAGTCTTAACAACTTTCTAATCGATTTGCGTGCAAAACACAGGGCGTTTGCTCTCGTGTACAACCAGTAGGATAACGCATAACATAAAACTGTAGATTTTCAAGATTTTACTCGTTCTTTTACATGTTGTATTTAACGTTCATTTATAACGATTATAGCGAAAGTATTCCTTCTTTTGTTTTCTGTTGTTTTGTGTTATGGTTTTAAGGAGCAAAACTGCTACTGCCATAAGTGCCCATTCTGTGGCTTCGGGAAGAACCGAATGTTAAATCAGCAGCAATGGGAGCGAAACGCGAGAAGGAGGGAAATCTTAGAAAACTACTATTGAAAGGAGGGGAGTTGTATTCCCCAAAAAAAGAGCTTCAAATGATCGATGTCATCTCACTGACACTGATAAACTCAAGGACGCGATCATCTGAGCGCGTGTCGTGTGCTAAAAGGGAGGATATATCAGGCAACAGCTGTAAACAGGAACGTAGCGGATTAAAATAGGTGCACTGAAGTAAATTGTGTCTCACCGCTCACTGTTGAGAGCAGTGGGAACAAAGCAGTGGAGGATCGCCACTTAAAAGATGTCGATGGCTAAAAAGACAGTGCCCTATCCGGAGTCGAGTTAAAATTACCTCCTCTCCACGACGAGGCCGGAGGAAGAGGTCCAAGCACAGGGAAGAGGTTTTACGTCCCGTAATTTATTATCGGGAAGTGTAGACCAATGTGCGTGCCACAAAAGAGCAACACAACGACATAAAACGCTCTGCAGATCAGCAAAGGGAACCATGCGAACAGCGGACCGAGAGAGAGAGACTGCAGCCTCGGCCGCTATATCGGCTACCTCGTTTCCGCGGATACCAACGTGTCCTGGGATTCAGAGGAATGCCACAGAGACGCCCCCCAAGTGGAGGCTGTGCTGAATACGGAGGACCAGAGGGTGGACAGGATAAAGAGCTTGGAGGTTGAGAAGAGCTGAGTGAATCCGAACATATAATAAACCGTAGCCGCTTATGGCGACGGATTTATTGAACAGCCTGGAGAACAGTGCAAAGCTCCGCAGTAAAAACCGAACACTGGTCGGGAAGCCGAAATCTATTAGGGCTGTCGCCAACAGTATAGGCACTCTAAACACGAAATGTGGTCTTTGAGCCGTCAGTGTAAATAAATGTGGCATCCTCCATTTGGGCGCATAGAGCAGCAAATGCCCGACGATAAACTGTAGGGGGGGTACTATCCTTGGGAAGCTGGCAAAGGTTACGGAGAAGGCAGGTCCGGGGACGAAGCCAAGGTGGCCCCGTACCCCAATTTGTCAAGACAGTTTTAGGAAAGTAGAAGGAAAGAGAACGTAACAGTTGACGGAAGTGGACTCCTGGTGGTAGTAGAGAGGAAGGGTGGTCTGGATCCAAGGAGGCTTTAAAGAAAAGGGCATGGGTTGGATGGGCAGGCATGGAAGACAGACGACTAGCGTAACGACTCAGTAGGACAGCTCGCTGATTGGACAGCACAGATTCAGCAGTCTCAGCTGGTGTAAAAGGCTCCAGACAGTAAACGCAATCCACGGTGGAGGACAGAGTCGAGAATAGACGGCCGTGCAGAGGAGTAAACTATACTTCCATAGTCCAACTACGAGCGCACTAAGGCGCGATATAGGCAGAGGAGGATCGCTCGGTCCACTCCCCAAGAGGCACCACTCAGAACACGGAGGTTGTTGAGGGATCTCCGACAGCAAGCCGAAAGATATGAAACGTGGGAAGACCAGTACAGTTTTCTGTCAAACATGTCCCACGAAATTGGCACCGTCCGCGAACGTAAGGTCTACAGGGCCTTGTTGTAGCGAAGGCCGAGGAAACTCTGTACGACGCCAAAAATTTACACTGGTAGACTTACTGGGAGAAAAGCGGAATCCGGTTTCGATGCTCCATGAGTAGAGGCGATCGAGACATCCTTGAAGACGTCGTTCAAGAAGGCTGGTCCGTTGAGAGCTGTAGTAGATGATAAAATCGTCGACAAAGAGGGAGTCCGAGACATCGGGAAGGAGACAATCCATAACTGGATTTATGGCGATGGCAAACAGTACAACACTTAGTACGGAGCCCTGGGACACCCCGTTTTATTGGGTGATAGTGCGGGGGAGAGTAGTGTTCACCCGCACCTGAAAGGTGCGCTCTGTCATAAATTCACGAATAAAAAGGGGTAGCCGACCTCAAAAGCTCCAAGAGAACAGTGTGCGGAGGATGCCTGTCTTCCAACAGGTATCGAGGTATCGTATGCTCTCTCCAGATCAAAAAATATTGCTACCGTTTGTCGTTTCCTATGAAAATTGTTCGTGATATAAATGGAGAGAGGAACAAGATGGTCAACTGCAGAATGATGCTTTCGGAAACCGCATTGGGCAGGTGTTAAAAGGTTTCGGGACTCTAGCCACCAGCCTAAACGACAATTCACCGTACGCCTCAAAACCTTGCATGCACTACTCGTGAGAGATATGGGGCGATAGCTAGAGTGGAGATGATTGTCCTTTCTAGGTTTCGGAAAAGGAAGCTTCCCGCCATCTTCTGGGAAAGTTACTGTCGGTCCAAATTCCATTATAAAGGTGAAGGAGGTAACGCAGACTACGGTATGATAAATGCAGTGACATTTGGACGTAGATACCATCCGGTCCTGGGGCGGAAGAGCGAGAGGAAGAGAGTGTGTGTTGGAGTTCCCGCATAGAGAAAACAGTATTATAACTTTCGCGATTTTGAGAGGAGAAAGCAAGAGGTCGCACTTCCGCTGCACGTTTCTTCGGGAGAAAGGCTGGCGGGTAATTTGAAGAGCTCGATATCTCAGCAAAGTGTTGACCCAGTGAGTTAGAAATTGCGACTGGGTCCAGTAACGTGTCATGCGTGACAGTGAGCCCAGAGATCGGGGAGAAACTAGACATGCCGGATAACCGTCGAATTCGACTCCAAACTACAGAAGAGGGAATGAAGGCGTTGAAGGAGCCGGTCCCAGCTTGCCATCTTGCTATCGCGGATGATGCGACGGCATCGCGCACGTAATAGCTTATAGCGGATACAGTTGGCCAACGTAAGATGGTGGCGGAAAACTCCAAGAGCACGTCTCCGCTCGCGTATTGCGTCACGCCACGTCTCGTTCCATCAAGGAACTGGGGAGCGCCGGGGCGAAAGGGAGGTACGAGGTACTGAACGTTCCGCGGCTGTAACAATAACTTCCGTGACCCGCGTGACCTGATCGTCGATGCTAGGAAACTGACGGTCATCGAATGTCGCTAGAGAGGGGAAAAGCTGGAGGAACATTACAGCGTCTTGGGCGCACAGATAGAGTTGTGGCTGTAAACGGAGGACGCATGGAAAATGGCCAATCGAGTGAGTATCAGCAAGAGCGAACCATTCAAAGCGCCGAGCTAGCTGAACACTGCCGACCGAAAGGTCAAAATGAGAGAAGTTTGACGTGGAGGCAGACAAAAATGTAGGTTCCCCAGTGCTGAGGCAAACAAGATCCGCTTGGAGGAAGAGGTCAATCTACATGGAGCCTCGCGGACAAGGACTCAGAGATCCCCAAAGCCGTTGGTGGGCATTGAAATCCCCAACCAGCAAATAGGGGGGGGGGGGGGGGGGGGGAGCGTGAGCTGACCAAGGAGCTGAAGGAGATCGGCTGGTGCCATTGGTGTGGACGACGTAACGTATACATGTATACGATACAATGAGAGAAGGTGTATCCAGAAAGGGAAAGACGTGCAGCGACAACTTGGAAGCAGCTGTTTAAGGGGATTGGGTGATAATGGACAGTATCATGGAGAAGAATCATGAGTCCCCCATGTGCTGGAATGCCGTCAACAGAGCGGAGATCAATTGGACAGATTGGAAATGAGGGAAGACAAAGCGAACATGGGGATGTAGCTTTGTTTCCTGAAGACAGGAGACGACCGGGGAGTGGATAATAATTCATCCCGATTGGAGCAAATTCCGCCGATATTGCAATGGATAATTGACATAGGGTGGACAGAAAAGGGAAAAAACTCACTGCGGTTGCCGTCAACTCAACGACCGCTGAGAGCCCGTGGCCAATGGCGTGGAACGGCATTCAGCCAAAGGCAGAAGATCCTGATCCATAGGTTGCTCGGGGGCAGCTCCTGCCGCCAGTGATCGGCTTGTTGATCGGCCGCCAACGGTGCGTTTCGGCGACACGGAAGACGGCCGAGGGCGGCTACCGCTGGGTGGTGCTGTAGATGAGACACGTCGTGGCGGAGAATGAGAGGAACTTTGTTTCTTATGAGCCTTCTTGGAAGCAGGACGTTGAGAGGAGGGAGGAAGCGATGGTTGGGAGGTCGGGGTACGTAAAATATCTTCGCGAGTAGGCTCTTTTATTTTGAAGTCCGGGCGTCCGATTTTGGGGCCCGTGATTTAGCAGGAGTCGATGGAGGGTGAGCCTTAGAGTAAGTAGGTTATAGGAGGGAGGTTGAACGGGCTATCGTTGGGCTGGTCGATTTGACGGCCGTGGCGCTAAAGGTGAGATCGCAAGTCTGTTTGGCTACCTCCTTAGTAGGCCGAGGAGATGCAGGGACAGTACTATATTTACTCAATGGGAGCACAGTGGGCTTTCTACTAGTGAATAACTTACGAGTAGCAAATGTGGACACCTTTTCCTTCATTCAGATTTCCTGAATAATTCGTTCATCTTTGACAATAGGGCAATCTCTAGAGGAAGCAGCGTGGTCACCCATACATTGATGCAACGAGGGGATGGAGGGGGACAATCACCCTCATGGGCATCCCTGCCACATGTAAAGCATTTAGGCGGATTGGAACACGAGTAGCTGGTATGATTAAACCGCTGACATCGATAGCAACGCGTAGGGTTGGGGATGTAAGGGTGAACTGAAATGATCTCATATCCTGCTTTAATGTTTGATGAAAGTTGAACTATGTCAAACGTCAAGAAGAGAGTACGGGTAGGTACCAAGTCCGTGTCAGTCCTTTTCATGACTCGATGTACAGCCGTTACGCCATAGTCAGACCAGTAATTTTGTATGTCCTCGTTGGATAATCAGTCGAGTGAGCGGGTATAAACCATCCCGCGTGATGAATTTACAGTGCTCTTCCACCCGGACAGGGAAGGTGTGTAGCAGTGTAGTTCACAGCAGTTTCTGTGCCTGGAGTGCACTGATTGTTTCTAACAACAAGGTGCCATTGCATAGTCGGCAACAAGACTTTACAGGACCTGCAATTGCGTCGACACTTTTCTGAACAATGAAAGGGTTGACTGTGGAGAAGTCTTGACCTTTGTCAGACCGAGAAACAACTAGGAACTTTGGCACTGATGGAAGAAGTGTCTGTGGCTGAGACTCATCTAACTTTCTCTTGTGGGCAGAAGCTGTAGAAGTAGAGGAAACCATTGCGAAAGTATCCCCCGTGATTACCGGCGTCTCCAATGGCGCCTTAGGTGATTGTCCACACCTCAGGTCACACCTCCCGAGAAACAGACGAAGGGACAAATCGTCACGTTCGGAAGGTATCAGCTCGGGTAATCACCCCCCCCCCCCCCTTGGGCCTCGCCATTACCAGGGGGTACGTACGTGTCCTACTTGTCTACCTGGGGTGGGGAATTACGCGTTACCCCGTCACCGGCTACGCATGGGAAAGCGTGGGTCGGCCTTCAGACATGCACAGGGAGGAAAGAAAGAGAAAGGGGGGAACAAAGAAAAGGAAAGAAGTGAGGTCTCAAACGCCGCAGTGGAGAAGAGGGTAAAGAGAAGAGGCAAAGAAAAGAGAGGGACAAAGGGAGGTCAGAGACTTTCCAGCATAGAGAGCAAAGAAGAGAAACTACATCTTACAGTTATAAGTATCCGTCTCTGGACGTAGGCACAAAACATACTCCCAAAGAGAGGGAGAAGGGGAAGGGAAGGGGTGTGGGGAGAGGAGGTGGAAGGATCGGGCACGAGGAGGGATGTGGAAAAGGAAGGTATGCAGCCAAGAAAGGAAAGAGCTGCACTAGCTCGGGGTCCCGTGCTCGCCACACACGTATCCACAAAAGGATTGTGGATCCCCTGGGGGTCCTTCTTTTGATGTTGTCAAGAACGAAGAATAGACATGCATCTAGGAAAAACGTAATAGTATTGTTCAAGAATATACTCGTACATATAGAAAATAAATTGTTTGTTCACCTACTTATTGTAATTCTTGCAGCATTTACTGTTCTTAACTTCCACCAGGAATTAAAAAATCGATATTTTGTACCAATATTGTAAGATAAGTCTCGGAGGATTAGTGTAGAAACTGAGACACTGAATGTAGTGGGTGAATTATGCAATTTGGGAAGTGGTATATCTGAGGACGATTGAAATAAGGTAGACAGAAAATCGAGACTACCAATAACAAGGGTACCTTTTTCGCGAAATACGTTAACATAAAATACAGATTCCAGCGTTACGAAGTCTTTTCTGAAAATATTTGCCTAGAGTGTAGCGTTGTACGGAGTGAAAAGGAGACAGTAAAAATACGGACAAGGACACATCAGAACGTATTGAAACGGAGTGTTACAGAAAATAGTAAAAGTGAAATGTGGGTGAAAAAAATTACAGACAAGGTGAGAAAAGAATCGTTTGAAATATAAGGTTACAGAAAAAAATCTGTGGGCTATGACAGCATAAAATACATATCGTGGTCCATTACGTAGATAGTTAACAATTGTGGTTGTTATATTAGTAACAGTGATTTGTTAATTCATGGAAGAGTCTAATAGTTCTACTTTCAGAATTTACAAGCAACCCGTCCCTGCTTCGCATAGATAGCACTTAGCATCTACGGCCAGTCGAAATATCTGGCTTAGTGGCAATAAATTGTATACACAAACCTTCCTCGTGAAGCAATCAATCTACTAGTGAAAACCCTAGAAAAATCCCCCAGTAGTTCATGAGATTAGTCTTCACATACAGATTGAAAACAGCGGATCTTAATTTCGTGACATGTATTGATATGTTCTACTGTCACCACAAAGCCTCACAAAAGGCGATTTTCCAGTTCTACTGCACAAAGTGTCTTCCGGTATCAGACATAACTGCATTGTATCGAGGGTAAACTAACATGAGGTCGTACTATTTTAATTAACAGAATTGTAACAAAGTAAATAAACTGGCTCTTGAGAAATTAATGTAATCAAAAGTACAATTACAAATATGGTCCATTAATTAACCACAGTCAAAAGAAATATTCAGAAGTGGCCTGAAGCACTCCTGAATCTTCATTCTAAGATTTTCATACGCAATTTTGAAGAAAGAAACTTCCTGGCTTATTAAAACTGTGTGCCGGGCCGATACCTAAACTAGGGACCTTTGCCTTACCCGAGTGTGCCTACCAACTGAGCTACCCAAGCACGACTCACGACTCCTCCTCACAGCCTCACGTCCACCAGTACCTCGTCTCCTACCTTCCAAATTTCACAGAAGCTCTCCTGAGAAACTTGCAGAACTAGCAGTCCTGGAAGAAAGGATAATGCAGAGACATGGCTCAGCCACAGCCTGGGGAAGATGTTTCCAGAGTGAAACTTTCACTCTGCAGCGGAGTCTGCGCTGATATGAAACTTGCTAGCGGATTAAAACTGTGTGCCAGACCGAGACTCGAACTCGGGACCTTTGCCTTTCGCGGGCAAGTGCTCTGCCAAGCACTTGAAGCAGCCATTGTAGTCTCCTACAACAAACTGTATTCTGTTCCTTCATCTTGGGCAAAGTATGCCTACATTTACAATGAGAAATTACGCATATAACAGTTTGAATATTTTTTTTTCGCTTTATTTTGTCCCAAGTAATTTTACTTCTTTTTCTAAACGTGTTATAAGCGCTCGGCGACACCTGTTCCAGCTGAATCATCTACAAACTTACCTTTATGGCCCATAAATATTAAAACACGCCTATTAACTTTCTCCGTTATGACAGACACTTCTTAGTCTTCTGACTGCTAGCATCCGAATGCAAATGTGTTATAGGACGATAGTGCGACAGAGATTAGTACATATAGAGTATGGTAAAATAACGAATGTCTCCGATACATCTCCGGTGCTGTTGCCCAATCAGAAGCACAGGCCCACCGGAAAGGGTGATCGCGCAGAGACAACGGTTTTAGTTGGTACAGTTAGCATCCAACTCCATGCCGATGGCGGTGGCGGGAAACATGTGGTTTAAATCCTCTTTCCGCCATCCAGATTTACGTTTTCCGTGGTTTCACTAAAATGTCAACGCCGGGATGATTCCTTTTAAGGGGCACAGCTGATTTTCTTCCCCATGTCCAGCCTGTGCACCATCTCTAATGACATGGTCGTCGACTGGTCTATAACGTTGATATTCCTTGATACATGATACTGGGTGATGTAGAACACAAACTATATGAGCGCAATCGCAATTTCTCTACAAAGCGTAATTCAGCAAGCGTGTACTGTATTTAACTTCTACAGTGATAATTTAGTAGTGCCATACCGCTCACAGCTACGGAAACTACACCGGGTACACCGGTGAGATTTTGATTGCCAGCTAACCAGGCGAAACGACGTACACCGAAAACAATAGTTCCGGTCTGGCCTTTATTTTATTTCGTTATTTGCTAATGTTTTTTAGTATGTTACATAGATAAGGCCACACACTATACAGGGTGATTCAAAAAGAATACCACAACTTTAAAAATGTGTATTTAATGAAAGAAACATAATATAACCTTCTGTTATACATCATTACAAAGAGTATTTAAAAAGGTTTTTTTTCACTCAAAAACAAGTTCAGAGATGTTCGATATGGCCCCCTCCAGACACTCGAGCAATATCAACCCGATACTCCAACTCGTTCCACACTCTCTGTAGCATATCAGGCGTAACAGTTTGGATAGCTGCTGTTATTTCTCGTTTCAAATCATCAATGGTGGCTGGGAGAGGTGGCCGAAACACCATATCCTTAACATACCCCCATAAGAAAAAATCGCAGGGGGTAAGATCAGGGCTTCTTGGAGGCCAGTGATGAAGTGCTCTGTCACGGCTGCCTGGCGGTCGATCCATCGCCTCGGGTAGTTGACGTTCAGGTAGTTACGGACAGATAAGTGCCAATGTGGTGGCGCTCCATCCTGCTGAAGTATGAATTGTTGTGCTTCTTGTTCGAGCTGAGGGAACAGCCAATTCTCTAACATCTCCAGATACTGTAGTCCAGTTACAGTAGCACCTTCGAAGAAAAAGGGACCAAAAACTTTTTTCCCTTTGCACAAACACCCATTCTCTGTAAACTGTTTATACCAACGTTTAATACACCAACTATCAGGAGGTTTAACACCATACTTCGTTCGAAATGCACGCTGAACAACTGTCGTCGATTCACTTCTGCCGTACTCAATAACACAAAAAGCTTTCTGTTGAGCGGTCGCCATCTTAGCATCAACTGACGCTGACGCCTAGTCAACAGCGCCTCAAGCGAACAAATGTACAACTAAATGAAACTTTATAGCTCCCTTAATTCGCCGACAGATAGTGCTTAGCTCTGCCTTTTGTCGTTGCAGAGTTTTAAATTCCAAAAGTTGTGGTATTCTTTTTGAATCACCCTGTATACTGCACAAGGAACAGTGGATGTGAATATAAGACATAATGTTTTAACTTAATTTCAAATGCGTCCGTATAACTAAGCATTATGGTGTTTAAGGAATTTCTGGTCTAGAGAGTGCGACATCTTTGCTGGCTTACTTTGCATCGTCTGTCACGTGGACGGAAACAGACATTTGCTCTATATCATTCCACCATATGGCAATTCACGTGGGCGACACGGTCCATCAAGAGAGTTAACTGTAGACTCAATTGACGGGTTAACTTCCTGAGCCGAAGCCCAGTCTTCTACACAATTAAAGGGCTACTTTTTTGAAACCCGGTAACTGCCTCTAGTTGCGACGCAGAAGTTTGAAATTTGACTGAAAGGTGACAACAGCCTTCGTCTGTAATGATGCAATAGCGGGGTGGAGTACGACATAATGTTCAAACAGCAAGGTGACGAGTTGGGGGATAAGAACGCCAGTGCTCAGAAGTTCACGTGACGTGTAAGGTGAGCTAATGATGTCACATTGGTACCAAATCTCACCACAATTCTACCCGACGCCTCTGTGTAGGTGTCACTGGATGAGAAGGTTGTCATACCCTCTCTTATTGACGTTTCGCCCCTTCTGTTTACGCATCTGCGAAAGATGTTAGAACCGCGACACCCAGTGTTGAAATTACGCGTTTTCTTTATGGGTAGTCGAGGAAAACACACACATGAAAGGGCCCCAGAGGGTGGCATAAAAGGCGTCAATGAGCTCAATCTTCCTTTGGGGTCCCGATTCCCTTATATTTCGAGGTCGAAAACGACAGTTCGTAGTGAGATTAGCAACATGTCAACGTCCTTTAGTATTTTCGACAGTGCTGACCGCCACTGGACGATTCAGCCCTTCTCTAAGGCTATCAACCCCCTGAATATGATCCCACCCCGCTGGAGTGAGCGGTATTGTGTCTGAAATGTTTTCCTCGGCCACCCATCAGAAAACCATGTTTTAATTTCAACGTTGAGTGTTGTTGTTCTCACTTCCATCGCATAGGCGTAAAAAGCAGGGCCAAATGTCGATAAGAGGTTGTCTGACAACCTTCTCATCGTGTGATACGTGCGCAGAGACGTGGGGCAGAATGTGACGTCATTAACTCACCTCATACTTCACGTGAACTTCTCAGCACTTGCCTTCTTTACGCAAGTGTCGACACCTGGCTGAAGCGTCTTCCGAACCACAGGTTGACATCGCACGGCGTCACGCTTTTGCACCATCACAGAGGAAGGTTGGCTCTGAGCACTATGCGACTTAACTTCTGAGGTCATCAGTGGCCTAGAACTTAGAACTAATTAAACCTAACTAACCTAAGGACATTACACACATCCATGCCCGAGGCAGGATTCGAACCTGCGACCGTAGCGATCGCCCGGCTCCAGACTGCAGCGCCTAGAACCGCACGGCCACTCCGGCCGGCCAGAGGAAGGTTGTACCCACCTTTCAGCCAAATTTCAAACTTCTGCGTCGCAATGGGAGGCAATTACGTGTTTAGAAAAAGCGTCACTTTAATTGTGTTGCGGAGTGTAGTTACGGCGAGCTCTCTCGGATAACAGCCTGCAATCAGCAATCGATGACCTTCGCCTCCATACCAGTCCATCATTTTGCGACTGAACTTAAAAAAATTTCTTGGAAGTTGTCTACCAACCGGATTATGACTTTGATTCAAAGTAATACTTGCCATATATGGTACGTGTTACGGATGTCTTCCAATTGACAGATAAAAGGGGGGGGGGAGGGGGCGTCGACAAATATACGGAAACACCGAAAATGCAACAAATGCAGGTCCTTTATGGTTTCGAAGCAAGCCTTATACCATAGTTTCAGCAAAATAGAACTAAGTTCAGGCAACGATGATGGAGATGGTCACCGATCACTCACCCTGCTCTCCAAAGTAGACAGCAGGGAATCAATAATACTGAGTTCTGGTGACTGTGGTGGCAAGGGGAGATGCAACAACTCATCTTCGTGCTCACAAAGCAACATACGGACGACACGAGCTGTGTGGACATGGACGCTATCATTCTTGAACTCAGAATCACCATTGCGGAACAAACACTGTATCCTGGAATGGACACGATCAACCAAACTGGTCACGTAATCCTTGGCAGCAGTTCGATCTTGCATAGTAACCATGGGGCCCATGGAATGCCACGGTATAGCTCCCCAAATCATCAGTGAACCCCCGCCACCTTTCACTCTTGGCAGCAAGCAGTCTGCATCGTGGGCTTGAGGTGGCGAACGACAGTCGTACATTCGGCCAGTGCTTGAAAACCGAGAGAAGCAAGACTCATCCGACTAAATGACTTCTTTCCATTGTTGCCAACGTCAGGTCTTTATGGCTTCGGTACCACGTTCTCCTCTTACGAACATTTTCATCACTGTTGTGTGGTTTTGAATTCTAGCTCGCCCTGCAATACCCAGTTATGAAGATCTCTTCGTGTAGTAGTTCCGTTATGAATACGAATGGAGGAGAGAGAATATGTTCTACATCTACGGGATTACTCTGCTATTCGCAGTAAAGTGCCTGGCAGAGGGTTCAATAAACTACCTTCAAGCTGTCTCTCTAACGTTCCACTCTCGAACGGCACGCGGGAAAAACGAGCACTTAAATTTTTCTGTGCGAGCCCTGATTTCTCTTATTTTATCGTGATGATCATTTCTCCCTATGTAGGTGGGTGCCACCAGAATGTTTTCGCAATCGGAGGAGAAAACTGGTGATTGAAATTTCACGAAAAGATCCCGTCGCAACGAAAAACGCCTTTGTGCTAATGACTGCCACTCCAATTCACGTATCATGTCTGTGACACTATCTCCTCTATTTCGCGATAATTCAAAACCAGCTGCCCTTCTTTGTACTTTTTAGATGTCATCCGTCAGTCCCATCTGATGCGGATCCCACACCGCACAGCAATACTCCAGAATAGGGCGGACAAGCGTGGTGTAAGCAGTCTCTTTAGTAGACCTGTTGCACCTTCTAAGTGTTCTGCCACTGAATTGCAGTCTTTGGTTTGCTCTACCCACAATATTATCTATGTGATCGTTCCAATTTAGGTTATTTGTAATTGTAATCCCTAAGTATTTAGTTGAATTTACAGGCTTCAGATTTACGTGACTTATCGCGTAATCGAAATTTGGCTGATTTCTTTTAGCACTCATGTGAATAACTTCACATTTTTCCTTATTCAGGGTCAATTGCCACTTTTTGCACCATACAGATATCTTATCTAAATCATTTTGCAAGTCGTTTTGATCATCTGATGACTTTACAAGACGGTAAATGACAGCATCATCTGCAAACAATCTAAGACGGCTACTCAGATGTTACTGTAAATAGTTCAATCACAGGGTAATTCTTATCAGAATCGACAGCAAACCCACACCGACAATGATAGTTCAAATATACTTGTCAAGGTAGCAAGCTGAAGATGAAGAGATAGAGAAAGTATATGAGGATACGGAAAGAGTAATATAGTACGTAAACGGAGATGAAAATAATAGACAAGGAGAAATGAGATGCAGTTGTAGGGGAAGGAGTAGAAGAAATGGTTAAAGCAGAATATGGGCTTGGGAACAGGAATGAGAGAGGAGAAAGAATAATTGAGTTCTGTAATGAATGTCAGCTAGTAATAGCGCCTACTCTGTTCAAGAGTATACGCTTGGAAAATCCCGGATGATACCGAAAGAATTCAGTTACTCTTTTCAAGAATCAAAAGAGCAGGAGGTAAACTTGGAAAAGGCAGGGTGATACGGGAAGAATTCAGTTAGACTACATCATGGTCAGACAGAGATTCCGAAATCAGGTACCGCATTATAAGGGGTACCCAGGAACAGATATAGACTCAGATCACAATGTAACAGTGATGAAGAATAGACTGAAGCTTAAGACATTAATCAGGATGAATCAATACGCAAGAAGTAGGATGCAGAAATACTAAGGAATGACCAGATACGCTTGAAGTTCTGTAAGCCTGTAGGTACACCAACACGAAATACCTCAGGAGGTAGTACAGTTGAAGAGGAATGGACATTACTAAAAAGGACAATCACAGAAGTTGGAAACAAAAGCACAGGTACAATGAAGGTAACTGCGAAGAAACCATGGGTAACAGAAGAAATACTTCAGTTGATCCATGATAGAAGGAAGTACAAAAAATGTTCAGGGAAATTCAGGAATACAGAAATACAAGTCACTGAGGAATGAAATGAATAGGAAATGCAGGGAAACTAGAGTGAAATGGCTGCAGCAAAAATGTGAAGAAATCGAAAAAAGAAATGGTTGTCGGAAAGACTGATTCAGCATAAAAAAAGTCAAAATAATTTTCGGTGAAATTAAAAGGGTGGTAACATTAAGAGTGCAACAGAAATTCCACTAATAAATGCAGAGGAGAGAGCAGATAGATGGAAAAAGCACATTGAAGGTATCTGTTAGAGGAGAGATTTGTCCGATGTGATAGAGGAAGAAACATGAGTCGTTATGCAAGAGATAGATAATCTAGTATTAGAATCAGAATTAAAGGGCGCTTTTACCAGAATTTCTAAAATCATTGGTGGAAGTGGCAACAAAACGACTATTCACGTTGGTGTATACAATGTATGAGCCTGGCGACATACCATCTAACGTTCGGAAAAATATCATCCACACATTTCCTAAGACTCCAAGATCTAACAAGTGCGAGAATTATTGCATAATCAGCTTAACTGCTCGTACATCCAAGTTGATGACAAGACAAATATGCGGAAGAATGGAAAAGAAAATTGAGGATGTGTTATATGACGGTCAGTTTGGCTTTACGAAAAGGAAAGGCACCAGAGTCAATTCTGACTTGGCGCTTGATAATGGAAGCAAGACTTAAAAAAAAAATTATATATATATATATATATATATATATATATATATATATATATATATATATATATATATATATATATTAACAAAACAAGACACGTTCATAGGATCTATCGACTTGGAACAAGCGTTCCACAATGTAAAATGTTGCACGATGTTGGAAATTCTCAGAGAAATGGGGGTAAGCAATAGGGAGAGACGGGTAATGTACAAATGCACAAGAGCCAAGAGGGAATAACAAGAATGGAAGACCAAGAACGAAATGGTCGGATTAAAAAGGGTGTAACACAGGAATGTAATCTTTCTCCCCTACTGTTCAATCTATACATCGAAGAAGCAATGATGAAAATAAAAGAAAGGTTCAGGCGTGGGATGAAAATTCAAGGTGAAAGTATATCATTGATACGATTCGCTGATGAGATGGGTCCCATGAGCGAAAGCGAGTAAGAATTACACGATCTGCTGAATGGAATGAACACTCTAAAGAGTACAGTATATGGACTGAGAGTAAATCGAAGAAAGATGAAAGTAATGAGAAGTAGCAGACACGAGGACAGCGAGAAATTTAACATCAGGATTGATAGTCACGAAGTAGATGAAGTTACGGAATTCTGCTACCTAGGCAGCAAACTAACCAATGACGGACGGAGCAAAGAGGACATCAAAAGCAGACTTGCATTGGCAAAAATGGCATTCCGCGGCAAGAGAAGTCTACTAGTGTCAAACATAGGCCTTGATTTGAGGAAGAAATTTCTAAGAATGTTGGTTTGGGAGACAGCATTGTATGCTAGTGAATCAAGGACTGTGGGGAAACAGGAGCACAAGAAAATCGAAACATTTGAGATGTGGTGCTGCAGACGAATCTGAAAATTAGGTGGACTTATATGGTAAGGAACGAGGAGGTTCTACGCAGAATCGGAGAGGAATATGGGGAAAACTGATAAAGAGAAGGGACAACAGTTAAGACCTAAGGGAATGTCGTCTATGGTACTGGAGGGAGCTGTAGAGGGCGAAAGCTGTAGAGGAATACATTCAGCAAGAAATTGAGGACGTAGATTGCAAGTGCTACTCTGAGATGAAGAGGTTGGCACAGGAGAGAAGTTCGTGGCCGACCGCATCAAACCAGTGACAAAAAAAAAAAAAAAACCACATAAGTTTTGGTCCTGACAGGATTTTCGAGTGCAAGTGTCACCTCTGTAGTACCTTTCGCCGATGTTGTCCTCATATTTTTCGCTATAATTCTCTTCAGTGTTCGTCTGTCAGTGTCACTCGACACGCACTTTCGATCTAGTTGTCACTCAGTGGATAATGTTTTTCCGGTTTGCCTGTAAGCGGTACAGTCGTACATTTTCGATACGGCGCTTCTTGAACCACGTGATGCCTCGGCTCCCTTGATTACGGCAGAGCCCGACATACGAGCATGAACTATTTATCCACTTTCTAATTCACTCAGCTTCGACATAACGCATTCATAGCTGCACAAAACACTGTTCCCGTGTCACTTGGAACGTATTGAGGACATTCGATGGGTGCTGCTCATGGTAAAATAGAACAACCTGGAAATTTGGCTAGTGTGTGCATTTATGTTCAAGCATTCATTTCTCGTTGTGTCTCCACATTTTTATCCAAATCCTGTAAGTAGTGTCTAAAATTGATTCATTGGTAAATACTGTGGACAGTCAAAAAAAAAAAAAAAATGGTTGAAATGGCTCTGAGCACTATGGGACTCAACTGCTGAGGTCATTAGTCCCCTAGAACTTAGAACTAGTTAAACCTAACTAACCTAAGGACATCACACACATCCATGCCCGAGGCAGGATTCGAACCTGCGACCGTAGCGGTCTTGCGGTTCCAGACTGCAGCGCCTTTAACCGCACGGCCACTTCGGCCGGCTGTGAACAGTCAGCAGGACAATTGTAGCCTTGGTAGATCTGATGAAATCACATCAACGTGTTTTAGATGTTGTAGTACGTTGAGATACAGCAAACATCCTTGCTAAAGCGTACCGTGCAAAAGAGCAAAACATAGAGAGTTGGAATGAAAATAAAGTGCGCCTGTGAGTACAGCCGTACGACAACAAACAATTCAGAGTAGATTACTCCGTGATGCTGATTATGTCATAGTCTGTAACAATGCGAATATACCGCAGATGGTAAAAGATTCATGTGTTAGCAACATTTGAAAGCTAGGATTTCCAACTACTAAACCAAAGTAATGATGTGATTGGGAAATTATCTAGTTCGATAGCAAGTCGCCATAGACGGGATGGCAGTGTAGCAATGACCACAATTACACTGATGAGCCGAAACATAATGTCCACTGCCCCCGGCGAGGTTGAATGTCTCTTGGTGGTGTTGCGGGCACGCAACGCAGTAAGGAAAAAATGTAAGAGTAAAAGAGACGAATAGGAGTAAGTAGTTATTACAGCGAAGATACGCCGCAAATGCGGAAATCTACTGACGTAAGCGATTTTGACAAATGGGACACTGTTGTGGCGCTTCGGCTGGAAATGAGAATCTCTGAAACGGCGAAGCTGGTCGCCTGTTGGAATACTACTGTCGTGAGCGCCTATGGAAAGTGGTTGAAGTTTGATGACATAAGGATAGGCCGTATGGTATTGGACGGCCACGTCTCATCACGAAACGAAGGGCTTGGAGGATCCCCCTCTATGTGGTCCAGAATAGGCAGCGATCCGTGGCAGGTCTGACAACAGAGTGTAAAGCTGGTGCAGGCGTAAGGGTTTAGGAGCACACCTTTCAAAGGCCATTGTTGAACGTGGAGCTTCACTTCACATGACCCCTACGTGTTCCTGCGTTAGCTCTGCGACATCGTCAGGTATGAGTGCAGTGGACACAGTGTCACTGAGTTTTCAGCGTGGATCGATAGAAAGGTGCCGCCTGTCGAATGAACAGCAGTATTTGTTACGCCAGGATGACGGTTGGGTCCTTGCACTCCGTCATCCAGGCGAATGGCTGTTAGATACATGCACCGTGCCGCAGATGCAGGCAGACATGTGCTGTGGGAACGTTAGGTTTTGCTTCCGTGGGATCTGTGATGGTAATCGAAGGTACCATGACAACAGTGAAGAACGTGAACTTTATCGTTTCATGCGATGACATCTTCCAGCGGGATAACAATCCGTGTTGCAAGGTGAGAATTGTGCTACATTGGTTTGAGAAGCACTGTAGTGATCTCATATTCATGTCTTGGCCAGCAAAGGTGCTGCGAAGGATAAAGCCAGGGAAGAATCAATAAAGCGATAGCAGTTTTCACGTTTTTCAAAAAGCTACCTGTAGTTACTAGGCTCCAAGCGAGAAATCAGTAGTGATTACATAGTGCTTAAGAAACGAAACACAGATTGGGTAAGCCGGCCGCGGTGGCCATGCGGTTCTAGGCGCTGTAGTCCGGAACTGCGCGACTGCTACGGTCGCAGGTTCCAATCCTGCCTCGGGCATGGATGTGTGTGATGTCCTTAGGTTAGTTAGGTTTAAGTAATTCTAATTTCTAGGGGACTGATGACCTCGGATGTTAAGTCCCGTAGTGCTCTGAGCCATTTGAACCATTTGAACAGATTGGGTAAAAACTGGGGCTTAAGTCTTCGTTAGTTCCCCGAAATTTCGGTGAGTGGTCGTACTAGAACTGATAAAATCAGGAATGACCGAGTACTTAGGAGTAGAACTACTTAATAGTGGAAATATTACCATTTAAAAAAATACACGTATAGTGCACCAGTTTAATTCTCTCACCACTGTACATTTAAGTGAAATAAATATTAGCTGTACTGACGCTGAGAAACAGCTGAAATCATTAAAACTGAACAAAGCTCCAGGGTCCGATGGAATCCATATGAGATTGGGTACCGAATTTGCGGATCCGTTAAAGACCGTTTTAACCATGACATACCGTAGGTCTCTAGAGCAATAAACCACGCCCAGTGGTTGGAAGAAAGCACACGTCACACTCATCTTAGCAGAAGTGATTCACAAAACTACCGTCAAATGTCCTTGACTTTCATTTGTTGTATAATGTTTGAACACATTCTGAACCCAAACGTAATGACGTATCTTCAACAGAAAAACAAACAGTATGGATTCTGAAAACACTAATCACATGAAACTCAACTCGCTCTTTCCTCACACGACATTCTAAAAACGATGGATTAGTGTAGTCGGGTAGAGGCACTAGTTCTTGCCCGCCGGAAAGCATTTGACTCAGTAAAGCACCTGCGCGTATTATTCACTGTACAATCGTACAGGCTATCAGGCGAAATTTGTGAAAGTGTTGAGGATTTCTTGATAGAGAGGACGCAGCATTTCATCGTGCACGGAGAGTCATCAATAAATGTAGAAGTCACTTCTGGTGTTTTCGGATCTATGTTACCCGTGTTGTACATCAATGACCTTGCAAACTTTTCACAGGATGATGCAGTTGTCTTTAATGAAGTATAGTCTGAAAAATGTTGTACAAATATTCAGTCGGATCTTGGTAATATTTCAGTGTGGGAAAAAAATTAGAACCTTACTTTAAATGCCGATAAAACGAAAGAACTTAGTGTCGTGTGACTATCATATCAATGATATACAAGTGAAAACAATAAACTCAAACAAGTACCTGGGTGTAACACTTTCGATGGATATGAAATAGAAAGATCATATATGCTCAGTCGTACGTCAAGCAGGTAGCAGACTTCAGCTCATAATTAGAATACTAGATAAATGCAGTCAGTATGCAAAGTAGATTGCCTACAAAACACTTGTGCGACCCATCCTAGAACGTTGTTCAAGTGTGTGGGACCCGTACAAAATAGGCCCAACAGGGGATATTGAAAGTATCCAAAGAAGGGCATCAGGAATGGTTTCCGAATTGTTTGACTGCGTTAGGGGGATGCTGTGAAAACTGAACTGGCAAGCGCTTGAAGACAGATGCCAAATATCCCGTGAGAGTCTAGTTACGATGTTTCAAGAACAAACTTTTAAGTTATGGCCGGCCGGTGTGGCCGTGCGGTTAAAGGCGCTTCAGTCTGGAACCGCGTGACCGCTACGGTCGCAGGTTCGAATCCTGCCTCGGGCATGGATGTGTCTGCTGTCCTTAGGTTGGTTAGGTTTAAGTAGTTCTAAGTTCTAGGAGACTTATGACCACAGATGTTGAGTCCCATAGTGCTCAGAGCCATTTGAACCATTTTTTAAGTTATGAGTCGAGGAATCTACTACAATCCCCTACGTACAGCTCCCGTAGGGATCTCGAAGACAAGGACTTGTCACATAGGCGTTTAAGCAACCATTCTCCTCGCACCCCAAACGTGAATGGAACGGGAAGAAGTCCTACTAACTGGTATAATGGAAAGTACCCTCTTCCGTGCACTTAACAGGGTTTGCAGAGTATAGATGTAGATGTAGACCGCATCAGATGGAAGCGGAATGTTCATTGAATGGCAGATACAAGTATAGCGCAGAACATCCTGCGTCACAACCTTTTGAAAAGACGGTAAATGCGTAGACAGCGAAGAACGTAGGAAACTTGCAATAAGTGCAACAGTCTGAAAACCTAGGGGAGTCAGAAGCAGATGCAGCTTTATTAAATTATACGAGGCGACTTTGACTTTGCCTCACTCTAAATGACTGCAGAAGAGCGCTTCCTTCGGGCAATTTTTTACCTCCATAGCTAAATAGGTATATATATATATATATATATATATATATATATATATATATATATATATATATATATATATATATAGTCCATACTCACTACTCACAAAAGTGTATTATTTTAACACTTTATGCGTTTGTTGTATATTTGGCGAAGAACACAAAAGCTAACTCGGAAACGAGACATAATGAAAATTAATGTTTAGTACCTTTTTTTGAACATGTAAACACGCAGAATTAAAAAAAACTGTTGTTTAGGATATATATATATATATATATATATATATATATATATATATATATTTGCTTAGGACATATATTTGCTTAGGACATATATTTGCTTAGGACATATATATTTGCTTAGGACAACACTTTTTTTAATTCTGCGTGTTTACATGTTCAAAAAAAGGTACTAAACATTAATTTGCATTATGTCTCGTTTCCGAGTTAGCTTTTGTGTTCTTCGCCAAATATACAACAAACGCATAAAGTGTTAAAATAATACACTTTTGTGAGTAGTGAGGGGTGAATGATAACCTATGGACCGACCGTAAATGTCGTCCTTCAGCGGCATACCAGTTACCTGATATCAGGTACGGAGAAGCTGCGCAAAAAAAAAGAACTACAACGCCTGTGCCCGTGATAAATATCCATGAAACGCTTCTCACCAAATAATTTTAGAAAAATTTAAGTTTTTCGTTTGCTACATTTCAATACGAGTTGTTATGTAAACAAAACGATTATACATAGACTAAACGAAAGATTTTGCATGTCTTGTAGCACCAGTGAATCGTAGATTGCATGGACGAGTGAAGTGTTTCCTTACGATGAGCAAAATGTGCAGGTCATTTCCGTTTTTAGAAAGGGTCGACGAAGGGACGCACAAAACTGTTACTGTTTCCAGTGATTTACTGTCCATAGCTTAATCGAACAGTAATGAATCGCTTCGCATATTTGTGAACATTGTTACACCTATTTACGTTGAGAATCAAACACCATGAGGAAATAACTGCATACAGAGAGAGGTGGAAACGAATGTGAGGATATAATGAAAGATGACAGCCTACCCGAGAAAATGCTGCACTACAACCCGAAATGGAGCAGCGACACAGGTCTACCGTGGGAACGATCTAAATCAACAACTTTCTGAAGACGGAGCAGAATATGCCTAATATCTCTACCTAAGGTAACGACGACGACAGTCGCTTTTTTCCCAACACAACACGAAATGATAAAAGTAACTCGTTCCAGTGTCTAACGCCAAAAGGTGTTACTTGTATATATTTTACTTTGCTGCTGTTTCCAGTGATTTGCTGACAATCGCTTAATCGAACAACAATGGATCGCTTCGCCTATATATGCACACTGTTAGTTATTAACGTTCAGAATCAAATTAAGTTACCTATGGTCCTCTGCAGGTGTTTCTGCCTTTCGATACAGTCTTCTGGCGCTACAACGTTCCCCTAAACAACAGAATTATCTGCGAACAGCCTCTTCAAGCTTCCATGGTATTCACTATGTCATTTATATATACAATGAACATTGTAGAAGTTATATACATTAGGTTCTTCCGACATTTTTATTCAAGATGATGGCTCTGAGCACTATGGGACTTAACATCTAAGGTCATCAGTCCCCTAGAACTTAGAACTACTTAATCCTAACTAACCTAAGGACATCACACACATCCATGCCCGTGGCAGGATTCGAACCTGCGACCGTATCGGCCGCGCGGTTCCAGACTGTAGCGCCTAGAACCACTCGGCCACCCCGGCCGGCTTTATTCAAGACAACGAAAGGAAATTTATTTTACAAAATATTTTGAAAGCTGTTTTTCTAAGTATTCGCCATCCAATTTTAAACATTTGTTGCTGTGGTCCACAAGCTTTCCTGCGCCTTCTCCAAATTCAAGTGCTGCCAATTTGTTCAGCCAGTCACTAACCTCCTCTTTCAGCTCGTTGTCAATTCCATAGTGCTTTTCGTCTGAGAAATCCTTCTGTTTCGGAACAAGAGGGTAATCACTGTGCGTCAAGTCCCGGTTTTAAGGCGGTTGTTTAAAATTTTACCACTTGAACTTCCGTAGCCAACATTTCGTCAACGCAGGTGAGCGTTATCACTGTACAACACGCCTTTTTGTTTTGAAAGGTGTAGGGTCTGACAGTAGACCACTGCATTTATGGTCTCTTCTCTAAACAGGGCGCTCGGAAATTTCCGCTACAAATTTGTGGGGCTTGTGGGGTGGGAGTGAGTACATAATACTTTGAAACTGGAACCCATGTCCGAAAAAGTATCGTTTCCGTGATACATCCGTCTGAAAGCATATTTTCTAGTTGGGTATTCGACAGGGTAGTCACGGTGGGGGGGAGTGCTTAAGAGGGATCAGCTGATGTCCGACCGTGGCTCACCTCCTTCCGCCATCGACGCGCTGAGGAAGTAGCCCTTACCCGGCTTAGAATAGGACATTGTCCTTTGACGCATGGTTTTCTATTACGTCGTGAGGAGCCACCAACGTGTCAGACATGTGAGACACAGCTGTCGATACGACATATTTTAACTGAGTGTGTTTTATATGCGGGTTTGAGGGACGATTTCAGTTTCCCACCAGACCTACCCTCTCTTTTAACTAATAATGAGGCGAGTGTCGCTAGAGTTTTACGTTTTTGTGTGATGTCTGGCCTTCTTCCCAAAATATTGGGATTGAAGTCTTAATGTGCTGTCCGGTGGTTTGGTCACCCATTATTTGTAAGTGGTCACTCAGCCACCGTTAATTCCTTTTTTACCCGTTTGTACTGCTATTTTCTTTTTAGTTTTATCACCCTGTCTTGATGTGCTGTGTCCAATCTTGCAATTTGAACAATACCATTTCTCTCACAATTCGGCTCTGAATTGAACTTTTGGGAACGGGCGCTGATAACCTCGCTGTTGTGCGCCCTAAAACACTAATCATCATCATCATCATCTGATGTAATTTGAAATTTATTCTACCTGTCTAACTTGGTTCGAGCCTCATTACGTATCTGTGAGTGTTAGAGCAACATGGCTGAGTACGCTATTGCAGAATACGCCGACATAATCCTTCTGTATGGCGAAGCTCACAGTAATGGAAGAGATGCTAGTCGCTTTTATCAATCCACAACCTTCGCTATCCACAGCGTCCAACTCGAATACCCTCTTCGCCACAATTGCGCAACGGCCTCGAAAAATGGGTATCTTCACCCGACAGCAGGCGTGACTGTGGCGCTCCATGGAGAGGCCGCACATGCGAATGGGAAGACAACCCGTTAACGAGTACACAAGCAACTGCACGTGCAGTGGATGTTGCTTCCAGCACAGTCTGAAATGGTCTGTATGAAATTACTTGTAGAAGTGGTCGCGTTGCCCCCGTTCGAGGACATGTGTTCCAGTTCAAAATATTATCTCCTCTACAAGCGCTAGACGTTCGTAACGGGTATTTCCGAACGCCCTGTATAGGCATAAAATCAATGAGCAGGACGCCTTTTCGATCTTTAGACACTGTGGCTATGAAGAGTCTGACGCCCGGAAGTTGGTCGGCTTCTTTTTTTTTGCGATCGAGAATGATGCCATTCCACTGACTGCTGCTTTGTTTCTCGACTTGCATACGAAAACCAGTTATCAACACCAGTGATAATCTAGTCGTACCGTGAGAAAAGTCAGTACATCTCCCATTCGTAGTTTTTTTTGTTCATCCACAAAAAGTCGAGGAACCCACTTAGTACATGCTTTTCTGTAGCTCAAATTACCGCTAGCAATTCTATACAGAACTGATCGTGAATTTCAGGGAGGACTAAGGTCAGTAACCCCCCCCCCCATCCCGTCCCACCACAGTGAAACATCCAACCAGTAGAACTTTGATCCCAGTACTTCATTTGCATTCGTGTGTCACATCTGAAGGTCGATATGATTATTCTTCATGAGGGATACGCGTCTCTACGCAACTGAACATGGTGCACAGTTTTCCACCTGAAGCTTCATTCACCGAATTTCCGTAAATTTCAATTTTCTCTCTGTAAGAGACGTCCTGGCAGATTAAAACTGTGTGCCGGACCGAGACTCGAACTCGGGATCTTTGCCTTTCGCAGTCAAGTGCTCTACCATCAGAGCTACCCAAGCACGACTCACGACCCGTCCTCACAGCTTTACTTCTGCCAGTACCTCGTCTCCTACCTTCCAAACTTTACAGAAGCTCTCCTGCGAACCTTTCAGAAGAAGTACTCTTGAAAGAAAGAATATTGCGGACACATGGCTTAGCCACAGCCTGGGGGATGTTTCCAGAATGGTAGAGCACTCGCCCGCGAAAGGCAAAGGTCCCGAGTTCGAGTCTCGGTCCGGCAAACAGTTTTAATCTGCCAGGACGTTTCATATCAGCGCACACTCCACTGCAGAACGAAAATCTCATTCTGGATCTCTCTGTAAGTTTTTATATGGAGAACTTATTGTGCGTTCAGAAACCGTATTACATTACTAATCCCACACTTGGCGGGAATATAAATTCTCGTCACACAGATTAAAACAGCACAGATGAAGTCTGGACGACCACTCCCGCTCGTTGTTAGCGTCATACTGGCGCCAACGATTAGGATGGCCTGTGGCGCAGCGTCGACGTGGGGTCATACTCGTCCGATCAAAACGTTCTTTACTTTTAGAATAACCCTCGTATACTGTAAACAGTAATAATGGCTCTAATGCAGTCTCTTGTCATATTCCCGGAGTCCCTTTTACACGTGTCTATTTCGTCTCTTTAACGTACTGAGTTCTATGCACACCGAGTGAAATTCGTGGGAGCTATCGGCCCCAGATAGCTGTTCTCTTGATCACAACCGTTTTTATCCCAGTGTAACAGAAATGGCGAAAATGATTCGTTCCTCTGACCGATGCACAAAGCTTGTATTTACAAGTATTTTGCGGTTGTTTCTAAAAAATTGCTCTGAGCACTATGGGACTTAACATCTTAGGTCATCAGTCCCCTAGAACTTAGAACTACTTAAACCTAACTAACCTAAGGACATCACACACATCCATGCCCAAGGCAGGATTCGAACCTGCGACCGTAGCAGTCCCACGGTTCCGGACTGCGCGCCTAGAACCGCAAGACCACCGCGGCCGATTGTTTCTACTTTCTGTGATTGATCATCAACACGGTGATCGCACAGTACTTGTTCTCTTCGACTAGTTATTTGCAGTACGTTCCGATTATCCGCCTTCAGAGTCAAGTGCCAGTACGTGAACGAATCGACGATCTTCTGTACGTATTCATGCAGTTCGCTGCTGCCTTCTGATGTTGCAACATTCACGTACAAGGCGTTTCCGTAAGGGCGTGCAAAAATGTAACAGGACATAGAGAATGCTCCACTGGACAATTTGAGGTAGGGAACTTGTCGTCGAAGAAGCCAGCTTAAGGAGATATGCAAGTAAACCTGTCAACAGCTTTGTCTAGTATCACTGTTTTCCAGCTTATTTGCAACTAACTTGTGTACAAGTTTACGCCTACTGTGGTGTTTACTTACATGCACTTTTTTTTGTTTGCTGCAAGGAAACAAGGAGGTTGGCTCTAAGCACTATGCGACTTAACTTCTGAGGTCATCAGTCCCCTAGAACTTAGAACTACTTAATCCTAACTAACCTAAGGACATCAAACACATCCATGCCCGAGGCAGGATTCGAACCTGCGACAGTAGCGGTCGCTCGGCTCCAGACTGTAGCGCCTAGAACCGCACGGCCACTGCGGCCGGCAAACAAGGAGGACGAGCCGGATTACTAGGAAGTGATGATGCAAGTTTTGTTTAGTTTACTTGCTCATAAAGTGGCTCGGTTGTATCGTATTTCATTGTCCGCTGACAGAACGTGCTGTGAAGCAACGACAGACTCGTTCATTATCCAGTGATATTCAGAGACGTACAGCACAGTACGATGGAGTAGTACCGCTGCAGTATATCCTGGTCGCTGGATTGGATGGGGAGGTGCTATTCCATTGTCTGTGACGTCACCTGACCTGAATCCCCCTTGATTATTTCCTAAGTGGATGTCTCATGTCACTTGTGTACAAGACCCCAGTGGACACGGAAGTGGCATTAGTTGCCAGAATTGTAGCTGCGTGTGATGTGATTCGAAACTCACTAGCGATATTTTTTAGGGTGCGACAGGATCTTGTTCGACGATATCATGCTGGCATTGAGGTTGATGGCGTCAGTTTCAGCACATTTTGTAAGATGCAGTACAAATGCTAGGTTCATTGTGTCAATCATGGTATTTGCAGTTAACTGCAAGTAATCTAAATAAAAAAGTACACAGTAATATGATTTTATTCCTACTATCTCCTTAAGCTGGCTTCTCCGACTCCAGATTCCCTATCTCAAATTGTTCAGTGGAGCATCGTCTATGTTAAATTTTTGCTCGCTCTTATGGAAAGACCCTGTATACAGGGTGTTACAAAAAGGTACGGCCAAACTTTCAGGAAACATTCCTCACACACAAAGAAAGAAAATATGTTATGTGAACATGTGTCAGGAAACGCTTACTTTCCATGTTAGAGCTCATTTATTACTTCTCTTCAAATCACATTAATCATGGAATGGAAACACACAGCAACAGAACGTACCAGCGTGACTTCAAACACTTTGTTACAGGAAATGTTCAAAATGTCCTCCGTTAGCGAGAGTACATGCATCCACCCTCCGTCGCATTGAATCCCTCATGCGCTGATGTAGCCCTGGAGAATGGCGTATTGTATCACAGCCGTCCACAATACGAGCACGAAGAGTCTCTACATTTGTTACCGGAGTTGCGTAGACAAGAGCTTTCAAATGCCCCCATAAATGAAAGTGAAGAGGGTTGAGGTCAGGAGAGCGTGGAGGCCATGGAATTGGTCCGCCTGTACCAATCCATCGGTCATCGAATCTGTTGTTGAGAAGCGTACGAACACTTCGACTGAAATGTGCAGGAGGTCCATCGTGCATGAACCACATGTTGTGTCGTACTTGTAAAGGCACATGTTCTAGCAGCACAGGTAGAGTATCCCGTATGAAATCATGATAACGTGCTCCATTGAGCGTAGGTGGAAGAACATGGGGCCCAATCAAAACATCACCAACAATGTCTGCCCAAACATTCACAGAAAATCTGTGTTGATGACGTGATTGCACAATTGCGTGCGGATTCTCGTCAGCCCACACATGTTGATTGTGAAAATTTACAATTTGACCACGTTGGAATGAAGCCTCATCCGTAAAGAGAACATTTGCACTGATATGAGGATTGACACATTGTTGGATGAACCATTCGCAGAAGTGTACCCGTGGAGGCCAATGAGCTGCTGATAGTGCCTGCACACGCTGTACATGGTACGGAAACAACTGGTTCTCCCGTAGCACTCTCCATACAGTGACGTGGTCAACGTTACCTTGTACAGCAGCAACTTCTCTGACGCTGACATTAGGATTATCGTAAACTGCACGAAGAATTGCCTCGTCCATTGCAGGTGTCCTCGTCCTAGGTCTTCCCCAGTCGCGAGTCATAGGCTGGAATGTTCCGTGCTCCCTAAGACGCCGATCAATTGCTTCGAACGTCTTCCTGTCGGGACACCTTGATGCTAGTACTGTAGAGCAATGAGTCGCATGTCAACACAAGCACCGAGGTCAACGTTACCTTCCTTCAATTGGGCCAACTGGCGGTGAATCGAGGAAGTACAGTACATACTGACGAAACTAAAATGAGCTCTAACATGGAAATTAAGCGTTTCCGGACACATGTCCACATAACATCGTTTTTTTTCTTTGTGTGTGAGGAATGTTTCCTGAAAGTTTGGCCGTACCTTTTTGTAACACCCTGTATATTACTCTGCAAATCTTAAGGACGAGCCGGCCGCGGTGGTCTCGCGGTTCTAGGCGCGCAGTCCGGAACCGTGCGACTGCTACGGTCGCAGGTTCGAATCCTGCCTCGGGCATGGATGTTTGTGATGTCCTTAGGTTAGTTAGGTTTAAGTAGTTCTAAGTTCTAGGGGACTAATGACCAAAGCAGTTGAGTTCCATAGTGCTCAGAGCCATTTGAACCATTTTGAATCTTAAGGACGAGATAGGTGCAACAACATAACATATTAACAACCCGGTGGAAACGAATTCAAGTGCTGAAGCATGTTGGCGGCTAGAGATGTCACAGTCGTGTACAGAAAGCTGGACGTCACAGGACGTGAGGTGAGAGGCACTATAGCGCGAAATGGTGACGGTCCCGCAAGACGAGCCAGTTGAAGGAACGGCGAGTGTCGATCAGATGGTAGTTACAGTGCGGTGTGGTGTAATTTATTACAACATGGCCTGGACACAACATTCAGATTACTTTACACGGGGAAGGATCATCGGGAAACCGCAAGAAGAGTGAGGTGTGGCGAGTGTAGCGCAGGAGTTTGGTGTTGCTCACGGTATTGTTTCACGTTCATGGGGAGCGTTCCGAACGACAGGCTCTGCTGCCTGAAGGGGAGCACGTGGTTAACTACAGCAGCAGAAGTCCGTTACACTGTGCAACAGGCAAAGGAGGGACCGACGGCAAACCGTGAGTGCAACTGCAATGACATTTAACAAGCATACCAGGCACGCAATCTCACTCTGCACAGTTTCACCGCGATCGTGTAGGGGTGATATCTTTGTGCGAAGACCAGTACCTTGTGTTTCATTGACACCCGCAGATATGGGGCGCCGTTGGCGATGGCGCCAAAAGCAAAGGGACTGCGTCCACGAGGAGTGGGGTTGCGTGCAGAGATGGGTCGTTTGCTGACTAACGGGTCCAAAGGAACGGATCACCAAGAACGACGGAAGGAGCGCGGAACGAATTCTAAGGAACGGTCTTTGGTACTTCACTTCGGTCGCGGCTTTCTACTTACAGTTCCCGGGAACGGGAAACGGTCGCTCTCGTTCCCGCAACGACACGTCGGCCCGTCTCGTTAAAGCCTCGGTCCCGTTCCTATTTGTCTCGATGTCGGTCTCCCTAGGCCGGACTCGACCTTCTTCGCGTGGACACTCGTCGCAGTTTCACTACCGACTGCTCCCAGTTAGTTCAGTATCGAGATGTTCGTTTCGTTAGCTGCGCTCGCCCATGCTAGATCTGTTTCAAACCATTCTTGAACTCTGGTTATTTTAGTATTCTATTCAGCGTCCAGGACCGGTAGTTAAAACGTGTTTTATAATTACGTAAATAACATAAAAATTACGTGGTACGTAATACATTCATCTTTTCAGGTAACAAAATTGCATATCAGCTCACTTCACTATTCCGTTAAACAGCAGAAGACGTACTTAAAAAGGCAAGTTTTTTTGTTATCACACGTGCAAAGGAAGTCGGCAGAGCACACACCAGTGGCTATTTTCCGTCTTTTTTTATCCAAGGTAAAACAGCGTGCTCACTGTTATGGAAGGCAGACCGACTTATAACCGAATGAAGCCCGCGCTCCATAATCGAGGGTGTGGTCTCACATTTTGTAAAGAGAATACGAAAACTTGTTCGAGATTATTTCAGTGGTACAGGGTGGCGCACGAAAAATCGGCCCCCACTGCTAGACTGCTCATTGTCGCCCACTAATCGTTACCTATTCCTTCGAAGTTGTTGTTTGCGTAAGCTTATTTGTTATTTCTTTAATTCCATAACAATTATATGTTTATCTATTCTGATCGTAGCGGTCAACAAAAATGGTTCAAATGGCTCTGAGCACTACGGGACTTAACATCTGAGGTCATCAGTCCCCTAGAACTTAGAACTACTCCAACCTAACTAACCTAAAGACATCACACACATCCATGCCAGAGGCAGGATTCGAATCTGCGACCGAAGCGGTCGCGCGGTTCCACACTGAAGAGCCTAGAACCACTCGGCCACAACGGCCGGCTAGCGGTCAACAAATCGTGCATAATTGGCGAACAGTCTGTACTCGGGGCCGGTTTTTCGTGAGCCATGTTATTTCACTGCGATCAGCCACATAACGCTGCAGTTGGCTAAACGAGAGGTTTCGAACAATCACGAAAATTACTTCTACAAGTGTGTGAGAATTCTGTAATGAATAAAAACTCTTTACTCCAGAGGGGAGGCGAATGTAATCACATGTCAGTTCTAGTATATTATATTTGTCCAATGAATACCCGTTTATCATCTGCATTTCTTCTTGGTGTGCAATTTTAATGGCCAGTAGTGTAGAATAGGAAAAGATACAGTACTTAACTTTGGCAATTACACAGATGTGTCGCACGTAAAGGTCGACATACAAAATAATTAATCTTCTTCAGTATAAACAATCCGATGTCTGTGCTACATAGAGAGTACAAGCGAAGTGACTGGCGTCGACACTGCTATCGACTTTGCTAATCTTACAGCTGCTCTTGAACTGTGCCATCACCAGTCGGTCGCGGCGCTTATGTCCTCTTCACATAGTGGCCGCTGCTGTTGCGTTGTCGTCCTGGAGGGAGGTCAAGCTAGCTTACGATTGGCTGATTTCGTCTCACAGCCTTCTCTTCCCTGTGGTTCCCGCGTGCCGGCGCTTGACTTTACGCCGTAACATTTTGTACTTTAGTAAAAGTATCGTTTCTGTTCGTGCTATTGCGTATTTCTTTCAGTTACCTTCTGCACTATACTACAGCAGTTTTTCAAATCTATCTTACTTGGCAGTGACACACAATGCGAAAGATACTTTCATCCTTAAGTATACAAAACTTTAGAGTGTTAGGAGAAAAGGAGAAGAACACTTTTTTATCCATCAAAAACGGCGCAGGTGCACCGTTTTCTCGCTGGGATTCCGTTAACATTTTGATGCTATCGACTTTCGGAGACATTGTTAAAACTGCCACGTGATAGATATTGTTTTACAGATGTTACTGAAATGTCATCCGTTTACAGTAATACGCAGCTGTCATCTACGTGCTAATGGTTGTGTAACACTCTCAGTACAACCAGATGTTTCACGAATAGTGCAGCTTCAGCCAAATGGGCAATCAGTTCTTAGGCAGCGGTGCCTTGTACACCAAACGTTACATCTTCTCCCACAAAAAGAAATCAGTATATCATCAGCGTCTTTAATCCTGTGGTGCATGATCTTCACTGCAGCGGACAGCTTGTAATAGTCACTTTTCTGGCGTTTTCAATCAGTCATGATTCTTCAAATGTGTGCAGACCACGACACCGGTGGGGAATACCCCCTGCAGTGGACTGTGCGCATTTGCAGTCTCAGGACTGATTGAAAACGCCAAAGCGACCATTAACGTCTATCCACTGTAGTGAGTGCTGCACACAACAGAGATAAAACTTTATTCATCATTCGGTTGTTTGAACTCCGTATCAGAAAACCACTAGCACCAAAACATTCGTCTAGCTCAAGCGGGGAACGGTGCACCTCTGATATTTTTGTCACATAAAAATGCGCCTCTTTTTATCTCCTCTAGATACTTTAAAATGATTTACATGTAGTCTCTTTCAGCATAAACAGTGTTGTCCCTAAGACAGGACCTTGACTTACTCCCGAAGTGAGCTTTACATCTGACTACGCCGTCCCTTTAAGAACAAAGTGCCTGATGTTGTTCCTATCAAGTCATACGAGCCAAATACTGGAACGTGTTTAATTTTATTTTTTGACTTGAGCGTACGTGCTCGAAACCTTGACCATTGTCTTCGCGCAATGTAAATTTACAAAATGGCTCTAAGCGCTATGGGACTTAACATCTGAGGTCATCAGTCCCCTCTGACTAACCTAAGGACATCACACACATCCATGCCCGAGGCAGGATTCGAACCTGCGACCGTAGCAGCAGCATGGTTCCGGACTGAAGCGCCTAGAACGGCTCGATGTAAATTTACAAAAAAATGTTCAAATGTGTGTGAATTCCTAATGGACCAAACTGCTGAGGTCATCGGTCCCTAGACTTACGCACTACTTAAACTAACTTAACAGTAAGGACAACACTCACATCCATGCCCAAGGGAGGATTCGAAACTCCGGCGGGAGAGGCCGCACGATTAGTGACATGGCGCCTCTAACCGCGCGGCCACTTCGCGCGGCGTAAATTTACAGTCCCTTAAAATTTCATTCTGATGAAGACATCGTTAGAGGTGACGAAACCTTGGTCAACGTACCAAACAGTTATTTGCAACTGGTTGTGTGATTGCTATCTTGACAACGTGTCGAGTTCTTCTCACACCAAGATATACAGGGTTAACATTAATAAACCGACAAACTGCAGGGAAGGATTGCTTACTGGAAATGGGAAAAAAGGGCCTGTGGACAAGTGTCCGGAAATGGACGGTGTGCTTGCAACAACAAATTGTCCCGGAACACAGTACAGAAGTGCATCGCATCCACGTCACTACGAATGTTCAATTGGCTATCCAGACAGTATACACATAATCGTTCTTCGGCTTACACCATGTCGACGAGCCGCTTGTCTGAAGCTGGTACTAGGGTTCGTCTCAATATCCCGTAGAACCCGGTTCTCCAGATATGATGTACGCACAGTCGGTCGCCTCCTTGGTCTGTCTGAGAGGACCCTGATCACATAAACGCCCTGCACATTGGTCTGTCTCAGAGGACCCTGGTCACAGAAACGCCCAAAAAGGGCTTGAAGTGTTGTGTGATGTGGTCGGTGTCTGTGAGGGTACCTGTTTTGGTATAGCCGTGCTGCTTGAAATGGTTCAAATGGCTCTGACCACTATGGGACGTAGTCACGCGGGATTAGCCGAGCGGTCTAGGGAGCTGCAGTCGTGGACTGTGCGGGTGGTCCCGGCGGAGGTACGAGTCCTCCCTCGGGCATGGGTGTGTGTGTTTGTCCTTAGGATAATTTAGGTTAAGTAGTGTGTAAGCTTAGGGACTGATGACCTTAGCAGTTAAGTCCCATAAGATTTCACACAACACTATGGGACTTAACCCTAGGACGCCCAAGCCTAGGGGTGGGGGGGCGGGGGGGGGGGGCGGGTATTAAATAAGTTTACTGACGAAAAATTACAACTTTCAGAATGGTTTATGTATTTTAACTAAGGCATCGGTTTATAAATGTTGTTAATTGTTGTAAATATTGAATTCACTTTGTGGAAAACATCACGGATTGCTGTGAACTTGTCTGCTTCCCTTCTTAGCTGGCAGGTACTTTAGTCATCGGGTACTTTTGTCATCAAACCTTATGATTGCAATAAGTTCCTTGAAACATTCTCTTGCCATAATACCCTTGTAAACTGGCCGAGCCATTAGGTCTGACCAAAGATCGTGTACACTGACAGAATTGTCCTTATTTACCCCCATAAGAATCAGGATTCCTATAAAGGTATACAATTCTTTCTCATTAGTCAAAGTAAGATTTCGCTGAACTGCCTCTTCATTTGAATGTTTTACTACAACATCCATGATGTTAGGCGTAAGAAGTAACTTCAAGGCTTCTTCAGGTGAATGGCAAACATAAGCTCTCTTACTATATTTGCAACAGACCTCCGAGGAATTCTAGGCTGTGTCGTTACGTATCTTCTTCCACTCTTGCCCACAATAACATCCTGATGGTCAATGCCTGAAGCTGCGCTATCTTCATCTTCTCTAACATCCACATCACTTTCCCGATCTGAATCATACTCCATAACACCATCCTCATATTCACTTTCACTCCCCGAGTCAGAATCTTCATCTAAAATTTCATTCAGAACTCTTTCTAAAGACGAGTCACGTATTCTTTAAGTCATTTACACTCCTGGAAATTGAAATAAGAACACCGTGAATTCATTGTCCCAGGAAGGGGAAACTTTATTGACACATTCCTGGGGTCAGATACATCACATGATCACACTGACAGAACCACAGGCACATAGACACAGGCAACAGAGCATGCACAATGTCGGCACTAGTACAGTGTATATCCACCTTTCGCAGCAATGCAGGCTGCTATTCTCCCATGGAGACGATCGTAGAGATGCTGGATGTAGTCCTGTGGAACGGCTTGCCATGCCATTTCCACCTGGCGCCTCAGTTGGACCAGCGTTCGTGCTGGACGTGCAGACCGCGTGAGACGACGCTTCATCCAGTCCCAAACATGCTCAATGGGGGACAGATCCGGAGATCTTGCTGGCCAGGGTAGTTGACTTACACCTTCTAGAGCACGTTGGGTGGCACGGGATACATGCGGACGTGCATTCTCCTGTTGGAACAGCAAGTTCCCTTGCCGGTCTAGGAATGGTAGAACGATGGGTTCGATGACGGTTTGGATGTACCGTGCACTATTTAGTGTCCCCTCGACGATCACCAGTGGTGTACGGCCAGTGTAGGAGATCGCTCCCCACACCATGATGCCGGGTGTTGGCCCTGTGTGCCTCGGTCGTATGCAGTCCTGATTGTGGCGCTCACCTGCACGGCGCCAAACACGCATACGACCATCATTGGCACCAAGGCAGAAGCGACTCTCATCGCTGAAGACGACACGTCTCCATTCGTCCCTCCATTCACGCCTGTCGCGACACCACTGGAGGCGGGCTGCACGATGTTGGGGCGTGAGCGGAAGACGGCCTAACGGTGTGCGGGACCGTAGCCCAGCTTCATGGAGACGGTTGCGAATGGTCCTCGCCGATATCCCAGGAGCAACGGTGTCCCTAATTTGCTGGGAAGTGGCGGTGCGGTCCCCTACGGCACTGCGTAGGATCCTACGGTCTTGGCGTGCATCCGTGCGTCGCTGCGGTCCGGTCCCAGGTCGACGGGCACGTGCACCTTCCGCCGACCACTGGCGACAACATCGATGTACTGTGGAGACCTCACGCCCCACGTGTTGAGCAATTCGGCGGTACGTCCACCCGTCCTCCCGCATGCCCACTATACGCCCTCGCTCAAAGTCCGTCAACTGCACATACGGTTCACGTCCACGCTGTCGCGGCATGCTACCAGTGTTAAAGACTGCGATGGAGCTCCGTATGCCACGGCAAACTGGCTGACACTGACGGCGGCGGTGCACAAATGCTGCGCAGCTAGCGCCATTCGACGGCCAACACCGCGGTTCCTGGTGTGTCCGCTGTGCCGTGCGTGCGATCATTGCTTGTACAGCCCTCTCGCAGTGTCCGGAGCAAGTATGGTGGGTCTGACACACCGGTGTCAATGTGTTCTTTTTTCCATTTCCAGGAGTGTATAAGTCCGGGTGTGAACATTAGGGAACTGCACTAACTCACTGCAAGTTTACAAGATAAATAACAGCTGACTGACATCAACAATCACTTCCTCTGAAAGTAAACCGATTGTTGTGAATATCACGAATACCAACCAACGGTTTGTTGGACCCATAATAAGTTTATTTATTTTTTCTTTCAAAGCAGGAATTTTCTATAAAATATATTGACACTAACGTTTCATAAAATAGCCAACAAACAATAACTGAAAGGGAATATGTAGTCTGAAAGTTACTTGGGCAAAAGCAGGGGACATAAAAAAATTGTGGGTTCAACGAATACCCCCCCCCCTCCCCTCCGCCTTAGGCGTCCTAGGGTTAATATCTGAGGTCATCAGTCCCCTAGACTTAGAACTACTTAAACCAAACTAACCTAAGGACATCACACACATCCATGCCCGAGGCAGGATTCGAACCTGCGACAGTACCAGTAGCGCGGTTCCAGACTGAAGCGCCTAGAACCGCTCGGCCACAGCGGCCGGCTAGCCGCGCTGCTTCTCAACCGTTTCCACCTGCTTGTTCTAATGGTACTTGAATTACTTAACCATTACGGCACCTCACCTCAACTTCTCGATACCAGCAATATTCTACTGTGTTTCTGTAAAATAGTTACCGTATTTCTGTGCCAACATTCAGATTTGATTTCATTAATGTAGAGATACTTTGATACATCGATATGTTTATATTGCAATGACATTATTCTTATGTGAATTCTTTTTTTTGTCACTATGATCTTTGACGTACTTGTAACTCTGATTTTTGGGCGCGTAAGCGGTTATTAGAGAGTCAAGGCTTGGTCGTCATGTTGAAAAGACGGAAATTGTAGTCAGTTTATGAAATGTGAACTTTAACAGTGAGGAAGATATTTTCAAGTATGTTTTATATTGTGAAGTGATGGTGCAACAAAAGTAATAAAAAAGAAGTGTAACTTAAATTCGGAGTGCTGATTATTTTTTTCATCACCATTGTCTTAACTTGCAAAAGTTTAATCTTCAAGAATGGTTTTTGAAACACATCTATCAAACTTTTGAATATCGCAGAATAACACGTACGCCTCTTTGCATCCGAGCTTGGAATCATCTCTCCCTAGATTCTCGACGATTGAGCCATGAGTTCACAACGAGACCGGCGTGGGAAACACGAAAAGATGAGTGCCTAGTTTATTTATTTATTTTATTTTATTTTATTTATTGATTTATTTAACCTGGCAAGATTAGGGCCATCAGGCCCTCTCTTACATCTAACCAGGCATTCTACTTATTTTACATTCATAAGTTTTAGTAGGCATGTTAAACTACATCTAGTACAAAAAGTGAAATAAACAATTTGAAAGGTACACCTGGAAAAATACATTATTTCAAGAAATAACTTTATTAACTGTGCTCTAATAACACCTGCCACATAATATAACTTTGTTGTTGCCCGAAAATGCAATATTTAGCAGCGTGAGCAACACTACATTCGTAATTAAAATTGTACCTTTGTTGTGGTAGGGTTGTTAGATTCGCCATACGCAAACATCATCTCGGATTGTTCCCGACATGAACACTGGACCATTCAGCTGCTTGCAGCACGATGCGTCAATCAGAACAGCTTGCAACACACAAGGAACGCACTGCACGTGGTTGGAGCAACTGTCATCCGTCAGCGCCATCTACTGTGGCAAAGATGCATTTCTGGACATATCTTCAGAGGACCTATTTGTCCGTCCATTTCCAGTGAGGAATCCGTCCCTGCAGTTTCTCGGTTTTATTAACGTTCACCAACTTTTCGAAATGTTTCAGTGACAGGCGTCATTGAGAAATTTAGCAGCGCCCGGTGGCGAATCCATCAATGGTGAGGGTGCTGGGCGGTGTTATGAATGGAAGCGGGGCGAGGCGAGGCGAGGCCCGGGGGCGACCTCGGCAGCGCCGGGGCGGCCTCAGCGGCCCAGCCCAGCGGCCCGGCAGCCCGGCACGTGGCAGCTGCGGCACGTGGAGGACCGCCAGGTCAATGGAAGGCGCCGCGCTGAATGAGTCCGGCCGGGGTGCGTCGCTCTGACCCAGATACGCACCCACCCCCGCCTCGCACGCACCCGCTGACGTCACCGCGGCCCAGGAGGGTGGTCACCATTGACGTCAGAGCGACACCCCACGTGTGCGGCTGCGGGTGCGGCTGCGGGCCCGTGTTCGTGCGTGCGTGTGTGTGCGTGCGTGTGTTGGCAACAAATTGAGGTCACCTCCGCGGTCGGGGGGTGCGCGATCCTCGGGAAGGGGATCGGGCACGCGCTCATTTCGCCACTCGGGCATGAAGGTTCATTCATGGAAGTCTTATGCGGCGTATCAATGAATTCTCGGGGAGCGACTGGGAGGTGTGGGTTTCTCAGCCTTCCGATTAAACTACAAGCCTGTGGTCTCAATTCTGCGACTCGATTCCTGATTTCCTGACAGAAAGGTTACCATATTATGTCTACAACTTCGCTTCCGCCCTTTTTGCCCCAAATCCGAGACTTTAGTGTGGAAAACTCACAAAAAATTAACGATTCAAAGTATTGGCTATCGCTGGTCTGGGCCTCTTTTGAGGACGTCCATGAATCGATCCGATTTTGTGCTTGTTAATTTTCTGTTAGCGGAAGAGGCAACACCGTGTTACGAGTGGAGGCCGAAGTGCACGCGTTTTAGCTCACGCAAGCTGGCGTGAGGAGGGAAGAACTATACTGACGTGAGGTCTGGAACATGACATGGAATGAGAATTCAGAAAGCGGACGTAATTAGTTTGATACTTAACTTTAATCCATTAATGATGAACGTCGCTCTTGACGGTACATGATTCACAATATTATCTGTCCAAAATACATTATCGAAGTAATTATAGTGACTGAATGTGGCGCCTTGCTAGGTCGTAGCAAATGACGTAGCTGAAGGCTATACTAAACTGTCGTCTCTGCAAATGAGAGCGTATGTAGACAGTGAACCATCGCTAGCAAACTCGGCTGTACCACTGGGGCGAGTGTTAGGGAGTCTCTCTAGACCTGCCGTGTGGCGGCGCTCGGTCTGCAATCACTGATAGTGGCGACACGCTGGTCCGACGTATACTAACGGACCGCGGCCGATTTAAAGGCTACCACCTAGCAAGTGTGGTGTCTGGCGGTGACACCACAGTTCATATTACCGGAATTGCTGATCAGCAGCCAGGCCGTATGTCACTGGTCCAAAAAGGTGGCGGCCGCTGTGGCCGAGCGGTTCTAGGCGCTTCAGTCCGGAACCGCGCTGCTGCTACGGTGGCAGGCTCGAATCCTGCCTCGGGCATGGGTGTGTGTGATCTCCTTAGGTTAGTCAGGTTTAAGTAGTTCTAAGTCTAGGGGACTGATGACCTCAGATGTTAAGTCCCATAGTGCTTGGAGCCATTTGAACCAAAAAGGTGGGAGTCAGAGAAGGAATGTCTGTAGAACACGCAGGTGGGGCTGGACTTCCCATTTTAACGTTTCCGAACGCTTGAATGGGTTTGCGACATGGGGCCCAATATTGTCACACTGCAAAATCATCTTTTCATGTCTATCGCTGTATTGTGACCGTTTGCCTTTCAGTGCCTGGCTCAGACGCATCAATTTCTTTCGACACCGATCTCCTGTGATCGTTTCCGTCAATTTCAGTAGTTTCGATAACCTTCTCTCTTCCAGAGCCAGGTCGATCTTCGATGTCATCGCCGTTTTTAAAGCGTTTAAACCTTTCTGTGCACGTTCTTTCACTAAATGCCTCCCGATAGGTCTTACCGAACCTTTTATCAGCCTCAGCAACAGATTTCGTGATGTTAAAGCAGAAAATTAAAACTTCCTGCAAATGATGAGAACTGGGCTCGTACGTTGACATATTCAATCGAGAATAACATTGTAATATAATCACAAATCGACTAATATTTTGATGGTGTTATGTTTACAAATGCCTCAGATTATTGTATGACGCTTACGACCTGCCACCTACACCACTTGCCGCTAGTGCCATCTATTACAAAACGGCAGGAGCAAAGTTGTAGACTTGATAGGTTATCTAGTGAAACCGAAGTGGTATCTGAGGTTCCATAAGGAATTGTTGTTAGGCCCTCTTGTGTTACTAATCTATACAAACGATTTAGGACACAATCTGAGCAGCTGTCTTAGGTTCTTTGCAGAAGATGGTTTGGTCCACCGTCTAGGAAAGTCATCAGAAGATCAAAACTGATGGTTTATACGAGGTATCTGCTTAGTGCGAAAGTTGGCATTTGAGCCTAACCAATAAAAAATATGAGTAATAAAAACATTTCGCTAAATTTCGGTTATGCAATAACAACTACAAGTGTAATGACCCGAAGATTACAATTATAAACAACGTAAACAGGAACGACCACAAATAAAACGTTGTGGTGAAGATGAACCAAAGACTGAGTTTTATTGGTAGAAGTTGTGGTGAAGGCGAACCAAAGATTGGGGAATAGAGAATCCAGCACAATTATGGGCTGAATGAGATATGAAACAGCCCTGATCCTGTATGCCTGATGACAACCAAACGGTCTGTATGGGCAGGTCATGGCCCTCGAAATCTGTGGATTTTTCTCCATGCAGAAGAAGGTCACTAAGCAGTTCAAAGGAAAGACTGAGAGATGGAATCCATGGGAAGTTGCTGCGAAAAGCTGGAAATAGAATCCAGCGAGAACCGATCCTGGTAGCTTCATGCGGTCCTCTTGACAGTCAGTACGACCGTTGATCACAACAGCAGCAGATGCTTTTGAGCCACCTGGAAGACCATATGTAGTGCGGTATCACTGAGTGGTGGGACGAAGGGGATGTTGCTTCGATGCTACGCGTGGATCAAATGCCGGACGGGCAGAATCGGCGATTACGTACGCACCTACTATAACAGAATATCTGAAGGCTGGAGATAACAGCCGAAACCGGTGACCGCCTGTATTAAATCGCAAACGAGGCCGAAATACATAATGAGTGATAACTTCCCGACACTTGATGGATCTTTCCATAGACGTAGTGGCTTCTCTTATAGTAAGTGACGGTGTGTTTGGGTGAATCGATTTGTGCCGTTTGGGCATAGAGTTACATTCATGGCAATTATCTGAGGCCTACTGGAAGATGTATATCCCAAGGGAAACAGAGTATTTCTTGTAGACTTGGAGCAGGTGAAGCTATTACAGTATAAACTGAAGAATTATTAGAACTAATAAGCAGGGTAAGAGGGCTACAGGTAGCTCTCACCGGAAGAAGTGTCAGATCAGCAGCAGTGTCATAGTAGGAAAGGAAGGAGATATAGAAAGGAATAACTGTATAGGATGACTAAGATTAGAATTTGTAAAATGGGCTGCAGAGGATGCTGCGTGCTTTAATGACGCCAAAGTAAAGATGACATAAAATTTAGATTGACGGTAGAAAGGAAAACGAGAAAGTTGTCTGTATTGAACATAAATTTAAGTACTAGGATGTCTTTTCTGAAAGCATTTGTCTGAAGGTTAGCCTCATATGAAAGAAGCAGATGAATAGAAAGTAGAATACAAACTTTTGAAATCCAGTGTTACTGAAGAATTCTGAAAAGTGGTTAGGTAGAGGTACATCGAACTGAGGAGCAAAGTATGGTACAACTTCCACTTCGCTTCCATATAAGGCTACATTTTCAGACAAATACTTACAGAAAATGCTTCCTAGTGCTTAAATTTACGTTCGATGCAAACAAATTTGTATTATTCCTTGCTATTGCCGATCTACCATTTTTCTGCAGCTCCAATGGTGACAGCAACTAGTGAACATGCTTCAGCGTCCTTGTTAAAGCGTGGGAAAGCGGGACGATTTTGCAGAAGACGGTTTATAGCTAGGTACTGTTACCTGGCTGACTTCTTTTCCACTGCTCGGATCTGAAAAAATGTCTTATCAGGTGACGTGATGTCAGAAACGAAAGTGGAGCAAGACTGTTAAGGAAACAGACACGGGAAATCTGAATAGAATCACAATTTGCTCAACCACACTTAGATTATCTATGATTTCCCTAAATCCCTCAATGCGATTGCCGCGAAATTCCCGCCATTGTGCATTTAATTTTCTGTTCGACCAGTGATGATCTCTGAGCCGACGAGAATGCTGTAAACTACACTCCTGGAAATTGAAATCAGAACACCGTGAATTCATTGTCCCAGGAAGGGGAAACTTTATTGACACATTCCTGGGGTCAGATACATCACATGATCACACTGACAGAACCACAGGCACATAGACACAGGCAACAGAGAATGCACAATGTCGGCACTAGTACAGTGTATATCCACCTTTCGCAGCAATGCAGGCTGCTATTCTCCCATGGAGACGATCGTAGAGATGCTGGATGTAGTCCTGTGGAACGGCTTGCCATGCCATTTCCACCTGGCGCCTCAGTTGGACCAGCGTTCGTGCTGGACGTGCAGACCGCGTGAGACGACGCTTCATCCAGTCCCAAACATGCTCAATGGGGAACAGATCCGGAGATCTTGCTGGCCAGGGTAGTTGCCTTACACCTTCTAGAGCACGTTGGGTGGCACGGGATACATGCGGACGTGCATTGTCCTGTTGGAACAGCATGTTCCCTTGCCGGTCTAGGAATGGTAGAACGATGGGTTCGATGACGGTTTGGATGTACCGTGCACTATTCAGTGTCCCCTCGACGATCACCAGTGGTGTACGGCCAGTGTAGGAGATCGCTCCCCACACCATGATGCCGGGTGTTGGCCCTGTGTGCCTCGGTTGTATGCAGTCCTGATTGTGGCGCTCACCTGCACGGCGCCAAACACGCATACGACCATCATTGGCACAAAGGCAGAAGCGACTCTCATCGCTGAAGACGACACGTCTCCATTCGTCCCTCCATTCACGCCTGTCGCGACACCACTGGAGGCGGGCTGCACGATGTTGGGGCGTGAGCGGAAGACGGCCTAACGGTGTGCGGGACCGTAGCCCAGCTTCATGGAGACGGTTGCGAATGGTCCTCGCCGATACCCCAGGAGCAACAGTGTCCCTAATTTGCTGGGAAGTGGCGGTGCGGTCCCCTACGGCACTGCGTAGGATCCTACGGTCTTGGCGTGCATCCGTGCGTCGCTGCGGTCCGGTCCCAGGTCGACGGGCACGTGCACCTTCCGCCGACCACTGGCGACAACATCGATGTACTGTGGAGACCTCACGCCCCACGTGTTGAGCAATTCGGCGGTACGTCCACCCGGCCTCCCGCATGCCCACTATACGCCCTCGCTCAAAGTCCGTCAACTGCACATACGGTTCACGTCCACGCTGTCGTGGCATGCTACCAGTGTTAAAGACTGCGATGGAGCTCCGTATGCCACGGCAAACTGTCTGACACTGACGGCGGCGGTGCACAAATGCTGCGCAGCTAGCGCCATTCGACGGCCAACACCGCGGTTCCTGGTGTGTCCGCTGTGCCGTGCGTGTGATCATTGCTTGTACAGCCCTCTCGCAGTGTCCGGAGCAAGTATGGTGGGTCTGACACACCGGTGTCAATGTGTTCTTTTTTCCATTTCCAGGAGTGTATAAGGAGTTACATCCGCCCGTGTTAAAGCTGCTTTAGCATGTCGATTACGACAGTAATTTTCACCCCCATTTAATGTTTGAGCAAGACCCTGTCAGCAAGGCATTTTAGAGATGGAAAAGAAACTGACACAAACCTAGAACACACTCGGTTGCGATGGTACACGCCTGAAGCCAGGGTCTGCGCTTTCCACCTCACTAACAGAGAAGCATGGACTGGCGGTCGACTCCAGCAGGGCCCACTGCCGAAATGTCGTCTAGTGACTCTCGATCGCTCCTTGACGTTCAAATAGCATTGCCTCACCAATAAAGCCAGCGTCTATGCCAAGGGCAATGGCGATGAAGAGATGACGTGCGACTAGTTATGTCACTGTGTGTGTCTGGTACGCAGTATGCTTCTCCTATGTGGATCGGATCTGCACCTCCGAAGGTGTCCATAAATCAGTGTGGGATGCCGCAAGCAATAGCAGCGAGGAGAAACCACTCGCACATCGGCATTGTATCCATATGCAATAGAACGTGACGTCAGATGTGGAGAGGATGATGGTGGGAATAAACGCCCGCCACCCAATGCACACTGGGAGGCACCTGTAATCCAGGGGTAGCTTCACGCCGAGTAGGCAGGTCCTCGAGGGTGCTGAGGTGGCCACCAGAAGCACCGGACGGAAACAGGGGGACGGAAGTGGAGGAGCCAGACATGCTGCCAAGAGAAGAGCCAGCCTCTGACGGGGGGCTCCCCTAACTCTGAGTGCTAGAACTCTTAACAGCCTGAGGGTGTGTGTGGGAGTGTCGCGTTGCAAGACCAACAAGCAAAAATGCGGCCTCCTCTCATCCCAGACGGAGCACATGTTCTACGCGACTGTGGTATGGTATGAGATCTGGATCCCCTATCAGTGTCACCCGCTGGATCTACCTTGCTGCACTACAAATTTAGTTTACACTATCAGCCCTTAGAACCACGCGCATGTACTAAGCCCCACTACCGCTAGATTCTGTTTCCTATTTTTTGCCGCCAGTCACTCTCTAAGCTGATCTGCTGCGATCCTTCGTGGGTTGCATCTCTCCACTCCTTTGGTCTTTTTCCGTTGAGATTGAAATCTGTGGACGTTGTCGTTTTTTCATCCAAGCTACATGTCCTGCCCGTACAAGTGTGCCCATCAGGCCTATAACATCTGGGCTGTTTTAGATTTCATCTAGCTCACGATTATGTCAGATCATTCATTCCGCAGTGACCTCATCTCCTACTGGGCCATAGATCATCTAGGTATCACGCTTCAAGGTACTTTTAAAGTCAACAACAAGGCTATTGAAGCCGCAGTTTTCTGGACGGAACTTGATTGAACGAATACGGAAAGTAAAAGAAAGGAAGTTGTGTCGTGTTTATTGCTGTAGTGCTTCGTTAAGTATCAATATGCAGTTGATATCAGTGAAAAGTTAACAAATAGCTGCGGTTTGTTGCACGCATTGTACAAAACAATACTTGGGCTTAAGGTTTGGCTTGAACTGGCGAAATTAAGAAGCGAACAGAATGGCCAGAAATAGATTTCGAACTGTTCTAGAGTAGTGCCACAAGATCTGTACGTAGTGTTCTGTCCGCTGATGTGAACATCCCATTTCTATCGATTAACAACACGGAACAAGTGTTTCTTAAGGTAATGATTGCTGCAGAACACGTGCTGCTCATCAAGGACAGCCGCTCCGAAGACCATTAGGTTGACACGTGTGCGGACGTACCGGCGAGCATTTCTCGCAGCCGGAGTGTACACCGAGGGGAATCGCAGTGCTGTCGGAGGCTCAGGGACGCGATGGCACAGGATGCCGCAGTATCCAGCGGCGGCCGGAGGTGCTGTTGACCTGAATGGTGGGGCGTGACGTCAGCGGGTGCGCGGCACGTGTCGGAGCCGGCCGTGACGTCAGTAGGTGACGTCACAGTGACGCAGCCGACTGGGCCGGCGCACGCAGCAGGCGCGTGGCTATTTTTAGCCTGTGACCCAGTTTCTCTGGGATCCTCCGGGTCAGCGGGTCAGTCGGCGGTGGCGCAGCCGCTGCCCGGCCCGGCCCGGAGACTTCAATGAGCGAGCTGAATGACAACCCGGGCGCTCAATGGCGCACGTGCGGAAACCGCTCGCGACCCGGGCCGCCCAGTGACGTCAGCGCACAGTGGACTGTACAGCATCGGAATTAAGTGTCTTAAGGGGGGAAACCACATTAGGAGGCTGTTTGATACTGATTTTTTGGGATATTTTTGGGTGGGAACAATCAATTAGAATTTAATCAAATTTTGACATTATTTCATTCATATTCCGAACAGTTTTGCGAATTTTCTTGAATACTTTCAGCCAAAAATAACAATGTTACGCTGTGATGTGCGCTGAAGGTTGTGAGTATATTGAGTGCAGTGTAGCCATTTCGATTTTCATCTTGCATCAAAAAGGTTTTGATTTTACATTAATAACTTATTTTCTAAGGATATGAACGTCAATGCAGGTGAAAATATTGAAAATTAAAAATTTCGCAGGCGTTTGAACAATTTATTTCGATTTTCACGATTTTTTCTCTAATAATGCAAAGAAAAATACCCTTAAAATCATGATATCATCTCAAAAGTTGGTTCATATAATTCGTAGTTTTATAACGAATCATACTATCAGTTTTCGTAATAATCGGTTATACACTTTTTGAGTTAGACTGCACGCAAATGTGAAAAAAGTAATTTCGAAATAAACGCTTCTGAAAAATAAACTCTCGGAAACTAGAAATTCAAGGATGTTACCAATAATGTAAAATGCTTACCGATTAATCTGCGATTCCAGCACCATACAGTAATCCTTCTTCTTTCTCATAGGCTTCGTTTTGCGCTTGCAGAAGTGCTTTCTGAGCTTTCTGACCTTCCTTCGATTCCAGTGAACTACGTCGATTCTGCCTGCTCACACGCTGGTTGTCCATTTGTTCAGCATAATTGAAACTTTGCGTGCCTACTACAATTCCTGCCTCGTTCATGACCATGAGAAGGGATGAATTTCCTTCATTGAATAAGCCTGCTGCTAAGTACGATAGTCCGGAGTGCAAGTGTTTAGGAGCTAGTCGCCAAATAGTGGAATTAAAACTTTCATTCGCATTTTGTGTGTGTCCACCTAAACATATCTCCAGTAATTTATCCCTTGATAAATCTTCATGTATTGGAAGAATTTCCCTCTGTACGTCGGGGTGCAATGGAGTAGGGTGCGTCGGCCGGAGTGGCCGAGGGGTTCTAGGCGCTACAGTCTGGAACCGCGCGGCCACTACGGTCGCGGGTTCGAATCCTGCCTCGGGCACGGATGTGTGTGATGTCCTTAGGTTAGTTAGGATTAAGTAGTTCTAAGTTCTAGGGGACTAATGACCTCAGAAGTTAAGTCCCATTGTGCTCAGAGCCATTTGAACCATTTTTTTTTTTTTTGAGTAGGGTGCGGTTGATGTTCCATTCCAAGGGCTGTTCGTTTTTGCCACTCGCACCAGCTGTCTTCTCCCTATGGGCAATACTCTTGTCGAGGATTTTCATCCTTGGAAATCATATAATTTTATGTCTCCGCAATTGCTTTTTTCATGTCTTGCACACTATCCATATGTCTACCTAAGCGAATGCGAATTTCGCTTTGAAATGTTGACAGCAAATTCTTGGATAGTTGAGCTAACGATTTATGCAATAAAAAAATACGGATTTTTTTTAACCTCCTTATGTGGTTTCCCCCTTAAGCATATACCAGCTGAGCTTGGCGTGAGAAAGGCTACCTGTGCTATTTTATTTTACCGTAAGTTTATATATTCCAAAATCACGTTTTTTAAAAACCATGGGATATGTTAACTCGCCGATAAAATTTACACTTACATCATTTGGTTCGCAGATGACAGCTACCAGCGCAGGACACCATACAGTTGGTCCTGAAAAAAATATTTGCCGTGGAAGTTGTTGAAAATTGATAACCATGGTCTAACTTCTTATGTAAGCAACTGGAAAGGAAAACACAAATTTATGTGTGATTCGATACATAAACATTTTTGTTCTTCCCCTCATTGACTGAGCCTAGTAAGGACATCGGGCTCTTCTTCTTATCACAGAAAGCTTTAGATTTGTGGCTGTGAGCAAGCTTCCTCTCCTTTGTCCACCTCAGCCCGCTGGTTGCTGCGATCTTTTTGCTGGTAATGGACACTGGGAATATCCCTTCCAGAGTGATCTGTCGGAGTTTGGATCGGTATTGTATGGTTTCTAAAGGAATTTCAGGTCACTGCACGTCTTATTTCACAGTGGTTATCTATTTGTTCTTGGATGCTTTCCCACTACCTGTTGTAGTGGAGATATTGTTCGTGAGTCTGCAAGGGCTCATGTGCGTCAAATGTCTAGAGACGGCTAGTCACATTTTCGTTATAGATGCGATTGTGTCTTCTACGAGATAGTACAGCTCACCGTTGGCGTAGAATATGGAGGATCTTAAAACTGAGCTGTTACATTTGAGTTTAAGGCTCTTGGAAAGATACTTGGAGATGTAAATGCTTTGCTGGAGTGGTAGACCCTACCAGTTTGCCACATCTGGTATCTATTGCCAAGTACCCACTCTCAATTTTCTGTACACTGACCTTGAAACCGTTCTTCGCTGCTATGCTGTAGAGGCTCTTTAGTTGATGACTAGCCGTCTCAAACAGCTAACAAGACAAGTTCATGTGGAAAGGCTAGGAAACTGTATACTGAGGTTATCTTTCTTGTGTCCAATCTTCATTCCAGTTTCGAATGCTAGTGCGCAAGTCAATTCCCTAATCATCTTGTCTAACGCCGGCTTAAACGCAGGAAACCTCTGAGTGCTCACCTCTAAATTTGACTTCAGAGGAGGTGTTCCTTAGAGTGAGCGGGACTACTGGTGGTCTCTACTGGTGGTCAGTTCTCGCAGTGAGGAGATAAGGGTCTGCCTGTCTATAAATCATACAGGACGACAATTCTTGAACTGTATGAAATAAAATCGTCATAGCTTCTGAACGGCTTGCTTTAGGACGTTCAAACTGCCTGATTGGCGGCGGGGCATGATGAGAAATTGTATGCTCCTACGCACACGCCTTGGTGTAGTCGGCCCACTTTCATTTGGATGGGTTCGTCATTTGGGGGGGGGGGGGGGCGAGGAATTGCATTTCGCAATCGAGAAATCTTTTCGTCCTCAAGCGGTGACTGTGTGGTGGGTAATGTCGGTCACGGAATAGTCGGTGACTACCGAACGGTAGTCTCTGGTTAGCATCGCCACGACTGGCTTGCTCCATTGTCTCCCCCCAGCAAAGCCCGTAATTATACGAATATCATCGCTGCCTGTGCTTCCTACTTTCCTGCCGTGGGGGCGTCTGACATTTCATGTACTTCCAAACTAGCAGTCATTTCCCACGCTCTCTAGCTGCCAGCCTAACGAATTGTTTAGGAGCCAAATCGCCGCTGCCTGCATGTCACACAGTGCTGCTTACTGGCAACTAGACACCAGCACATTTAAGTGTGACAAAATTCCCAACATGTATTACATTGTGAGTGGCCGGCGTAACAAACTTGAGTGTGGTCACCTTTCTGGAATTCCGCCGCCGCCAGCGGGGCTCTGGTAAAATTTGCAACTGCTATTGTTACTATTCCGTTGAAGCGAAATTTCTTTTCGATACATAGCGATCTGTAAATGGTGGATTCACATATTAGTCACATAACGGCACCACAAGTGTTTGATTTCTTTTTCAACTAATTTCAACACGATCTGAAAATGTCCTGATTCCACGGATGCTACCGACGTTCTGCAAAGAAACTGCTTGAGGATGCTGTCAGTTGTCTGAATGAGATGCCTTCCATCTTATCCATATCACGTACTTGTATTGACATTTAAAGAAGGCTATTAACAACGTAGATTGTTCTTATGAGGATGGCCGTGTCTTCAGTAGACAGTGATGGACCAGTCGTGTCTCCAGGCACCACTATACAGGCTGGTCCATTGATCGTGACCGGGCCAAATATCTCACGAAATAAGCGTCAAACGAAAAACTACAAAGAACGAAACTTGTCTAGCTTGAAGGGGGAAACCAGATGGCGCTATGGTTGGCCCGCTAGATGGCGATGCCGTAGCTCAAACGGATATCAACTGCATTTTATTATATAGGAACCCCCATTTTTCATTACATATTCGTGTAGTACGTAAAGAAATATGAATGTTTTAGTTGGACCACTTTTTTCGCTTTGTGACAGATGGCGTTGTAATAAACATATGGCTCACTATTTTAGACGAACAGTTGGTAACATGTAGGTTTTTTAAATTAAAATACAGAACGTAGGTACGTTTGAACATTTTATTTCGGTTGTTCCAATGTTATACATGTACCTTCCTCCTATATTGCAACACCATACATTAACCCGCCAAGGTCGCTGATGTTCCACTTGTCGCAGCCATCGTGGATTTTCCGTTGCCCAATAGTGCATATTATGCTGGCTTACGTTAGCGCTGTTGGTGAATGACGCTTCGTTGCTAAATAGAACGCGTGCAAAAAATCTGTCATCATCCCATTTCTCTTTTGCTCAGTTGCAGAACTGTTCATGACGTTCAAAGTCGTCGCCACGCATTTCCTGATGCACAGAAATATGGTACGGGTGCAATCGATGTTGATGTAGCATTTTCAACACTGACGTTTTTCATATTACCGATTCTCGCGCAGTTTGTCTGCTACTGATGTGCGGATTAGCCGCGACAGCAACTAAAACACCTACTTGGGCATCATCATTTGTTGCAGGTCGTGGTTGACGTTGCACATGTGGCTGAACACTTGCTGTTTCCTTAAATAACGTAACTATCCGGCGAACGCTCCGGACTCTTGGATGATGTCGTCCAGGATACCGAGCAGCATACATAGCACACGCCTGTTGGGCATTTTGATCACAATAACCATACATCAACACGGTATAGACCTTTTCCGCAATTCGTAAACGGTCCATTTTAACACGGGTAATGTGTCACGAAGCAAATACCGTCCGCACTGTCGCAATGTTAGGTGATACCATGTAGTTATACGTTTGTGATTATTACAACGCCATCTATCACAAAGCGAAAAAGTGTTCGAACTAACAACACTCATATTCCTTTACATGTTGTTGTTGTGGTCTTCAGTCCTGAGACTGGTTTGATGCAGCTCTCCATGCTACTCTATCCTGTGCAAGCTTCTTCATCTCCCAGTACCTACTGCAACCTACAACCTTCTGAATCTGCTTAGTGTATTGATCTCTTGGTCTCCCTCTACGATTTATACCCTCCACGCTGCCCTCCAATGCTAAATTTGTAATCCCTTGATGCCTCAAAACATGTCCTACCAACCGATCCCTTCTTCTAGTCAAGTTGTGCCACAAACTTCTCTTCTCCCCAATCCTATTCAATACCTCCTCATTAGTTACGTGATCTACCCACCTTATCTTCAGCATTCTTCTGTAGCACCACATTTCGAAAGCTTCTATTCTCTTCTTGTCCAAACTAGTTATCGTCCATGTTTCACTTCCATACATGGCTACACTCCATACAAATACTTTCAGAAACGACTTCCTGACACTTAAATCTATAATCGATGTTAACAAATTTCTCTTCTTCAGAAACGATTTCCTTGCCATTGCGAGTCTACATTTGATATCCTCTCTACTTCGACCATCATCACTTATTTTGCTCCCCAAATAGCAAAACTCCTTTACTACTTTAAGTGTCTCATTTCCTAATCTAATCCCCTCAGCATCACCCGATTTAATTTGACTACACTCCATTATCCTCGTTTTGCTTTTGTTGATGTTCATCTTATATCCTCCTTTCAAGACACTGTCCATTCCGTTCAACTGCTCTTCCAAGTCCTTTGCTGTCTCTGACAGAATTACAATGTCATCGGCGAACCTCAAAGTTTTTATCTCTTCTCCATGGATTTTAATACCTACTCCGAATTTTTCTTTTGTTTCATTTACTGCTTGCTCAATATACAGATTGAATAAGATCGGGGAGAGGCTACAACCCTGTCTCGCTCCTTTCCAAACCACTGCTTCCCTTTCATGCCCCTCGACTCTTATAACTGCCATCTGGTTTCTGTACAAATTCCTGTACATACTACACGAATATGTAATAAAAAGTGGGGGTTCCTATTTAAATAAACGCATTTGATATCCGTTTGACCTATGGCAGCGCAATCTAGCGGGCCAACCGTTGCGCCATGTTGTTCCCCCTTCAAGCTAATGGTAGACGAGTTTCGTTCTTTCTAGTTTTTTAGTTTGATGCTTATTTCGGTCACTACAAATGGACCACCCTGAATATATACGTGATCGGGGTTTAAGAAAGTCTCCTCATCTACAAAGCTCTTCGTACACTGCGTTCTACGAGGGGCATTCAGTACGAAATGCAACACATTTTTTATTTTTTTTAAAGGAAGTTGGTTTTGCTCAGGTTTCCAATACACCATATTATTCCCCACAGCAAACCGCTACGTTTCTTTCAACGCAGTGTCCTTTCAATGCGAGGGCGATGCGCCCCCTTACTGGGAGGGCCTGTATGCCTGCATTGTACCGCTCTATTGGCCAATGTCTTGCTGCACCAATAACGTCGCCATCATCCACTTACTGCTTCACGCGAAGTGCATACATCACTGGATCAAAAAGGTGGAAGCTGCTAGATGCGGGCTGCAGGACGGATGAGGAAGAACAGTCAGTCATGTTTCGTGAGCACCTCTCGGGTGCGCAGACATGTGTGAAGCCTTACGTCGTCATGGAGAAGGAGAAGTTTCCTTCTTCCTCATTGTGACAGGCGACCGGAATAGCAACGTGCAGCAGGCTCTTGCAAAGTCTAAATCTCGGCCTTCTTCAGAGCCTGCATCTTGAGCTTCGTCTGATAACAACAAAAGGAATCTCTTCTAAAGGTCATTCTAATGACAGGAACGATACGTGTAATACATTTTCTTTTCATTGCGGCAACAATCAGGCTTCCTGCACAGTACCGCATCCAGTATTTTACAGCATGTCGTTTATTTCATCCGCCACCCCCCCCCCTCCCGCCCCCCACATTGGACTGATTATGAGCTGGCAACACACATATTTCTGGTTTTCAGTCAAATGATGTTAAAAATACATAGTTTTGCAGTTAAAAATAATAATATACAGGGTGATTCAAAAAGAATACCACAACTTTAAGAATGTGTATTTAATGAAAGAAACATAATATAACCTTCTGTTATACATCATTACAAAGAGTATTTAAAAAGGTTTTTTTTCACTCAAAAACAAGTTCAGAGATGTTCAATATGGCCCCCTCCAGACACTCGAGCAATATCAACCCGATACTCCAACTCGTTCCACACTCTCTGTAGCATATCAGGCGTAACAGTTTGGATAGCTGCTGTTATTTCTCGTTTCAAATCATCAATGGTGGCTGGAAGAGGTGGCCGAAACACCATATCCTTAACATACCCCCATAAGAAAAAATCGCAGGGGGTAAGATCAGGGCTTCTTGGAGGCCAGTGATGAAGTGCTCTGTCACGGGCTGCCTGGCGGCCGATCCATCGCCTCGGGTAGTTGACGTTCAGGTAGTTACGGACAGATAAGTGCCAATGTCATACAGTTGATTGTGGAATTTGCAGCTGTCTGCTAGCTCTGCGAGTCTATTTTCCTGGGCTGCGAACAAATGCTTGCTGGATGCGTGCATTTTCATCACTCGTTCTCGGCCGTCCACAACTTTTCCCTTTGCACAAACACCCATTCTCTGTAAACTGCCCGCATCTCGTGGACGTGCGGTAGCGTTCTCGCTTCCCACGCCCGGGTTCCCGCGTTCGATTCCCGGCGGGGTCAGGGATTTTCTCTGCCTCGTGATGGCTGGGTGTTGTGTGCTGTCCTTAGGTTAGTTAGGCTTAAGTAGTTCTAAGTTCTAGGGGACTTATGACCACAGCAGTTGAGTCCCATAGTGCTCAGAGCCATTTGAACCAATTTCTGTAAACTGTTTATGCCAACGTTTAATACACCACCTATCAGGAGGTTTAACACCATACTTCGTTCGAAATGCACGCTGAACAACTGTCGTCGATTCACTTCTGCCGTACCCAATAACACAAAAAGCTTTCTGTTGAGCGGTCGCCATCTTAGCATCAACTGACGCTGACGCCTAGTCAACAGCGCCTCAAGCGAACAAATGTACAACTAAATGAAACTTTATAGCTCCCTTAATTCGCCGACAGATAGTGCTTAGCTCTGCCTTTTGTCGTTGCAGAGTTTTAAATTCCTAAAGTTGTGGTATTCTTTTTGAATCACCCTGTATGTAAAGTGCAACGAAAATGATTTACTTTAAAACACAGATGTCGATGAAGTGGCTATTGCTAAGCTGATGGTTATGATAACGCCGACGACGACGGAAAGGAAGGATACAGGTACGAGGGGCGATAGGACATCGCACGCTGATGATTTGCCATGTATGGAGGAGGAAGGCTAACTTTTGATTGTGATGTGGGATCTATAAATCGAGACTAGAGCGAGAAACAGCGTCGTCGGGTCAACAGGCTCGTCGCACGTATTGGAGCTCTAATCTAAGCGCAATATATGGGGGCTACGGCTGTAACTCGCAGATGTCGGTACAGGTTCGTGAGCAGGGGCAGAAAGAGTGAGCTTCCCAAAATTTCCCTAGGACAGGTTATGGAGGGCGTGGAGGGGAGAAAGAGGCCGACTTGTAGGTACAGTCCCAGCAACAGGCCAGGATTGCAGCAGACTGGGGAGAAAACTAGATTTTTGATCTTGAAGTGCTGGGTTTACGAAGATAATCTAACAATTTGAGGATTGGAAGATATTTCATTATCTCATAGAGACACAGAGAATGCATTTATGAGGGGCAAGACGGATATGGAATTCGAGACGGAGTGCATGACCTCCCAGGGCTTGTAATCAGTGGTAAGACAACGTTGAAAAGATCAGCTCGAGTCGTGTTAGGCTTCTGTAGGTGCAGGAGATGGCGGAAGAATGTAAGCACCAATCCGTAATGTCCGACAGATCGGGAACTGGAAACGGCAGTGAAAATCCTATGAAGCTTTGCACAGCTGTATTGGGCAGTGTCTCTAGTATGGCTGTCGATCGCGCGACGTCGCTCTCTTCAGTTCTGAGCACACAGTGACCACGTGAAGATCCCTTGAACAGTAGTGTCTCCCGCCAAATCTGGGTGTTCCCTGCGAGGTTTCGCCTGATTAATGCAGCCCCACATAATACACCTGTCATGCATTTCCTTCATCATGTCAGTTCTCGGCCGCACTCTACAGTCGAAATGAGGACGCCCCTGCAGCCTTTTCGATGGGAGGTGTTGGGTCACCAACCATACAGCCCGGACTTTGCTCCCTCTGATGTTCATCTCTGCTCACATTAACCGCTGACTATGAAGATGACATTTTGGAACAGATTAAAAATTGGACGGAATGCACAGACGGCTGCCTTCTATGATGAGGATATTGGAAAGTCGGTACAACGCTACGGCAAATGTTTAAGTCGGAGCGGCGACTATGTAGGGAAGTAGCTAGAAGGTGTAACAAACTGTTGCAAATAAAACATTTTTGATTTTCACTGTGGTTAGTATGTCGCATCCGAACGGACGTTAGTTTCTAAATAGGTCTCGTAGTCAACGTGAAAATATTTGTTGGACTGGGGTGCTAAGTTAGTTTGCGGATGAGGGATAGTCCATATTATTTTAGTTTCTTGCAAGTGAAACTTCCCACCGCATCCCCCTCAGATCTATTGCTAAGATGGCCCGGTGGACAGCCAATCAAAAACTGAACACAGATCAAGTATGAGAACAGGAAGAAGGTGTACTGAACTGTGAAAAAAGATCAGAATAGAAACAGTGAACGGTCCAAGAACAAGAAGTGCAGTATCGAGAAGAACTGAAGAGTCGCGACATCGTGGTTAAGTAGTCACAGTGTTGGACTATAAACCGGACAAGTGGTGTTCAAAACCCTCTCGTGCCATTTACTTTGTCCACGATATTATGAACTGTCGGTCCGGTCGCTGAAATGTTTGTCCTCTTTCTTCAGTCTTGACAGTTGTCATACTGTACCTTGGGTATATACACTGAAGCGCCATAGGAAATGGTATAGGCCTGTGTATTCAATTACAGAGATATGTAAACAGGCAGAACACGGCACTGCGGTCGAGAGCAAGTGTCTGGCGCAGTTGCTAGATCGGTTACTACTGCTACAATGGCAGGTTATCAAGATATAAGTGACTTTGAACCTCGTGTTATAGCTGGCGCACGAGCAATGGGACACCGCATCTCGGAGGTAGCGATGAAGTGGGGATTTTACAGTACGACCATTTCTCGAGTGTACCGTAAATATTACGAATCCGGTAAAATATCAGATCTCCGACATGGCTGCGGCCGGGAAGGATCCTGCAAGAACGGGACCAACGACGACTGAAGAGAATCGTTCAACACGAAAGAAGTGCCACCCTTCCGCAAATTTCTGCAGATTTCAATGTTGGGACATCTGTAAGTTCCAGCGTGCGAACCATTCAATCAAACATCATCAATATGAGATTTCGTAGCCGAAGTTCTACTCGTGTGCCCTTGATGACTGCGCGATAGAAAGTTTTACGAGTCGCCGGGCGCGTCAAAACCGACATGGGAATGTTGATGACTGGAAACATGTTGTCTGGTCGAATGAGTCTCGTTTCAAATTTTATCGAGCGGATGGACGTGTATGGGTATGGAGACAACCTCATGAATCCATGGCCGGCCGGTATGGCCGAGCGGTTCTAGGCACTTCAGTCTAGAGCCGTGTGACCGCTTCGGTCGCAGGTTCGAATCCTGCCTCGGGCATGGATGTGTGTGATGTCCTTAGGTTAGTTAATTTTAAGAAGTTCTAAGTTCTAGGGGTCTAATGACCTCACATGTTCATTCCCATAGTGGTCAGAGCCATTTGAACCATTTTTTTCTTTCATGAATCCATGGACCCTGAATGTCAGCAGGGGACTGTCCAAGTCTGGTGGAGGCTCTGTAATGGCGGGGGCGTGTGCAGTTGGAATGATAAGGGACCTCTGATACGTCTAGATACGAGTCTGACAGCCGACACGTACGTGTAAGCATCCTGTGTGATCACCTGCATCCATTCATGTAGATTGTGCATTCCGACTTGGGCAAATCCAGCAGGACAATGCGACATCCCACACGTCCAGAATTGCTACAGAGTGGTTGCAGGAACACTTTTCTGAGTTTAAACACTTCTGCTGGCCGCCAAACTCCCCAGGCATGAACATTATTGAACATATCTGGGATGTCTTGCACCGTGCTGTTCAAAAGAGATCTCCACCCTCTCGTTCTCTTACGGATTTATGGACAGCCCTGCAGGATTAATGGTGTCACTTCCCTGCAGCACTACTTGAGAGATTAGTTGAGTCCATGCCACGTCATGTTCCGGCACTTCTGCGTGCTAGCGGGGGCCCTACACGATATTAGGCATGTGTGCCAGTTTCTTTGGCTCTTCTGTGTATAATATGAGTCATGTGGTAAGAATACGAACCTTCACAAATAAATGTAATGGATAGTAAGAGCACGTGAAATATCACACAGACGTCTCAGAAATTAAAACAACAAATAAGCGGTTGTGAACTATGTTACAACACAGGGATTCAAGAGTCAATACTTCCAAAACGAAACGCAAAAAAACTGTACTCAACTTCAAAAACGTTGAAAACATATGTTTTGACAAAGCACAGAGAAACTGTGTGTGGTGAAATTGTTGCGTTCATTTGTTGCAGCTTATGTGACAAACTAGTATGTTTTCGTCATATCCTTAGGAGTGGTGACATTCAAATTAATAGGACACCTAAATCGGGCAAGGACGGATATCTCCCTCATTTATCAGGCGCACAAAATTGATACATCGATAAGAGTGTGTGTCGTATGACGGTCGTACTGTCACTGTTGTTGTGTATAACACACTAGACGGGTTTTCCGATGGAGGATTCGGTTGACTTGTCACCAACACAGTGATCACTTAACCACAACGGCGTTGCTGCTTCAGGCTACTCTATATTGTACTTCTTCTTCTTGGACCGTTCACTGTTTCTGTTTAGCTTTTTTTCATATTTCAATACACATACTTCCTATACTACTGGCCATTAAAATTGCTACACCACGAAGATGACGTGCCACAGACGCGAAATTTAACCGGCAGGAAGAAGATGCTGTGATATGCAAATGATTAGCTTTTCAGAGCATTCACACAAGGTTGGCGCCGGTGACGACACCTACAACGTGCTGACATGGGGAAAGTTTCCAACCGATTTCTCATACACAAACAGCAGTTGACCGGCGTTGCCTGGTGAAACGTTGTTGTAATGCCTCGTATAAGGAGGAGAAATGCACACCATCACGTTTCCGGCTTTGATAATGGTCGGATTGTAGGCTATCGCGATTGCTGTTTATCGTATCGCGACATTGCTGCTCGCGTTGGTCGAGATCCAAAGACTGTTAGCAGAACATGGAATCAGTGGGTTCAGGAGGGCAATACGGAACGCCGTGCTGGATCCCAACGGCCTCGTATCACTAGCAGTCGAAATGACAGTCATCTTATCCGCATGACTGTAACGGATCCCTGAGTCAACATATGGGGACTTTTGCAAAACAATAACTATCTGCACGAACAGTTCGACGACGTTTGCAGCAGCATGGGCTATCAGCTCGGAGACCGTGGCTGCGGTTACCCTTGACGCTGCGTCACAGACAGGAGCACCTGCGATGGTGTGCTCAACGACGAACCTGGGTGCACGAATGGCAAAACGTCATTTTTGTCGGATGAATCCAGGTTCTGTTTACAGCATCATGATGGTCGCATCCGCGTTTAGCGACATCGGCGTGAACGCACATTGGAAGCGTGTATTCGTCATCGCCATATTGGCGTATCACCTGGCGTGATGGTATGGGGTGCCACTGGTTACACGTCTCGGTCACCTCTTGTTCGCACTGATGGCACTTTCAACATTGGACGTTACATTTCAGATGTGTTACGACCCGTGGCTCTACCCTTCATTCGATCCCTGCGAAACCCTACATTTCAGCAGGATAATGCACGACCGCATGTTGCAGGTCCTGTACAGGCCTCTCTGGATACAGAAAATGTTCGACTGCTGCCCTGGCCAGCACATTCTCCAGATCTCTCACCAATTGAGAGCGACTGGTCAATAGTGGCCGAGCAACTGGCTCGTCACAATAGGCCAGTCACTACTCTTGATGAGCTGTGGTATCGTGTTGAAGCTGAATGGGCAGCTGTACCTGTACACGCCATCCAAACTCTGTTTGACTCAATGCCCAGGCTTATCAAGGCCGTTATTACGGCCAGAGGTGATTGTTCTGGGTACTGATTTCTCAGGATCTATGCACCCAAATTGCGTGACAATGTAATCACGTGTCAGTTCTAGCATAATATATTTCTCCAACGAATACCCGTATATCACCTGCATTTTTTCTTGGTGTAGCAATTTTAATGGCCAGTAGTCTATTTTCATACTAGCTTTGTGTTCAGTCTTTGACGTGCTGTCCACTAAACCCTCTTACCGCTAAATCTGAGGGGTTGCGAAGGGGAGTTCCCGCTGTTAGAAAGGGGGGTGCTATGGTTACGGATGGAAGTCAGGGGGATGGAAGCGACGGGGTGTACGCCCTACAATTATTGCCTGCATTTTGACGGGATTTTCTCTAAGTTGTCAGATCCTGCATCAGAAGTTAAATTTGTCGAGGATGTTCTGGAGGGGCCGTTGAGAAGCCTGGAAGGCTGGGGGGAGGGTAAGGAAGGCGGTGTAGCGGGAGGTACGGGAGCAGACGGATGGGGTCAGGTAGCTGGGGCGTATCGGCCGTGTTGACGAGACGGAGGCGCAGCGACAGGACTGTTCCAGGGTACTCCAGAAGGCGATTGGATTGCAAGTGCGTTAATTTGAAGTGCGCAAAAACACAGTGCTCAGTCAGAGGCTAAGGTCGAGGGAGGTAAAGACAATAGAACGACGCTTGTTTTCTTGTAGGGGTGGGAGGCGCGCGACGGCGAGCTGCTCAGCGTCTGTGTAGATCTACGAATCGACCCTCGGCGCGGGGTGTAGCGGGAGGTACGGGAGCAGACGGAGAGGTGTTCGCCGCCGTCCACAAGCTTGCGGTCGCCGAAGCGGTTCTGGGAGTCGTACAGATAATAGGGGTTGGGTTGTTTGGGGGAAGAGAGCAAACAGCGAGGTCATCGGTCTCATCGGATTAGGGAAGGATGGGGAAGGAAGTCGGCCGCGCCCTTTCAAAGGAACCATCCCAGCATTTGGCTGGAGCGATTTAGGGAAATCACGGAAAACCTAAATCAGGATGGCCGGACGCGGGATTGAACCGTCGTCCTCCCGAATGCGAGTCCAGTGTGCTCCCACTGCGCCACCTCGCTCGGTATACAGATAATAGCCCCGTCACCCTCTGAGGCCGTTTGCGTCCCACGGCTTTAGGCGAGTCCGGCTGCGAGTCTCTGGTCGCGGCGGCGCCGTGTCTCGCCGTGCGTTAAGCAGACCGGCGGCGCCCATCGATCTGCCGGCATCATTGAGGCGAGCCGGCGCTTCATTGAGCCCAGGCCAGGGCAGAGCAGCAGAACAGAAGAGACGAGGCGCGGCCAGACTGCCGCTGCCGGTGCGCAGCGCTCAGGATCGCATCGCCAGCTTCCGCTTCAAACACGTGTGTGTGTGTGTTTGTGTGTGTGTGTGTGTGTGTGTGTGTGTGTGTGTGTGTGTGTATGTGACGTCTCGCGAGTGTATCCCCCCTGTACTGATTCGGCACACAGAAAAGTCAAGACAACGAAACTTCCTGGCAAATTAAAACTGTGTGCCGGACCGAGACTCGAACTCGGGACCTTTGCCTTTCGCGGGCAAGTGCTCTACCAACTGAGCTACCCAAGCACGACTCATTCTGGAAACATCCCCCAGGCTGTGGCTAAGCCATGTCTCCACAATATCCTTTCTTCCAGTAGTGCTAGTTCTGCAAGGTTCGCAGGAGAGCTTCTGTGAAGTTTGGAAAGTAGGAGGCGAGGTACTGGCGGAAGTAAAGCTGTGGGGACGGGGCGTGAGTCGTGCTTGGGTAGCTCAGTTGGTAGAGCACTTTCCCGTGAAAGGCAAACGTCCCGAGTTCGAGTCTCGGTGCGGCACACAGTTTTAATCTGCCAGGAAGTTTCATGTCAGCGCACACTCCGCTGCAGAGTGAAAATCTCAATCTGGAAGTCAAGACAACCTTCAAATGGTTCAAATGGCTCTGAGCACTACCGGACTTAACTTCTGAGGTCATCAGTCCCCCTAGAAACCCTAACCCCCTTTTTTAAAAAAAATTCTTATATATATATATATATATATATATATATATATATATATATATATATATATATATATCTCATCTCTGAACACAAAGTATGGCACGATTTACAAAACGGCAAACTTCAAATACCTCGGTGAAACACTACAAATGAGTGGACATAACAGAGACTCAAACGAAGAAAGAAAGACTAAACTGGACAAGGCATACAAAGTAGTGTGGAATCATTACAACAAGAAGTCTATCTCACAAAAAGCCAAATTACGCCATTACGACACGGTGGTGCTCCCCGAGGCACTATATGCAGCAGAGACCACACTAATCCTAGGGCATACACGTATCAGACAATTAGAAAAAGTAGAACGGAAAATACTTAGGAAAATATTTGGCGCAACTAACAACAATGGAATATGGATCAAGAAACCTACAGAGGAACTGTACAAACATACGGAGACAATCACAGAAAAGATTAGAAAACGCAGACTACAATTCTATGGACACCTATACAGAATGCCATCACACAGGCTGACCAAACAGATCTTTGACTGGGTAACCACTAGAAACAACAAATGGGTGGCAGAGGTAGAAAACGACCTGAACCAGGTCAACATAACAGCAGACACAATAAACGACAGAATAAAGTTCAGAAACATCATTAAGAAAAGTAAACTACATGAGATACAATGCGACAAACGAACAGGCATAAAATGGACCGAAGAACGCAAGCAAGATCACAGCCAGAAGATGAAAGAAATATGGGCAACCAAAAAGGCAATCAAGATGAAGCCGAAGACACAAAGCCGACAAGAAGCATGGACAGAGGACCGGAAACAGAAACACAGCGAGCGAATGAGGGAAGTTTGGGCAGCAAGGAAGGCAGCAAAAGGAACTGGCCATGTAGTTTAGTCCAAATGCGCTCTTTAAGGGCAAAACACCAATAATTATATATATATATATATATATATATATATATATATATATATATATATATATATATATATATATATATATATATATATATATACAACCTATCACCTACTATAAAATCACATTATTCTGTACTTTTTTTTCTTTGCCTTAGTTAACTTCAAATAGCATCACTGACACAATGTATGTACCATTTGCTCTGTATCTTAGAAAATGTGCTGAAACTGCCGGCCATGAGCCCCAGAGCAAGCATGACATCACAAAACAAGATACTGACGCACCCTGACAAATATCCCTGGTGTGTTGCGAATCACATCACACGCAACTAGAATTACGGCTACTAATTCCACCTCCGTATCCACAGGGGTCTCACATACAAGTGACTTTAGATCTAACCATAGGAAAAATTCAAGGGGATTCAAATCAGGTGACCTCGCAGGCCACAGAAAAGGACCTCCCCATCCAATCCAGCAACCAGGAAATACTGTCCATGTACTGCTCCATCGTATTGCACTGTTTGAATAGCACTGGGGAATGAATGGGTCTGTCGTTGATTCACAGCACGTTCCCCCATGGGACAATGTAAACACGATACAGCAGAGACACCTTATGGACAAGTAAAGTAAACAAAATCTGAATCATGACTTCCAGGTAATCAGGCTCGTCCTCCTTGTTTCCTTCCAGGAAATAAGGAACGTACGTATAAATAAATAACAGAGAATAGTAAAACTTGTACGCATGTTAGTTGTAAATAAACTGAAAGACAGTACTGCTAGACAAAGCGGTAGAGAAGTTTACTTCCATGTCTGCTTAAGCTGGCCTCTCCGATCCCAGGTTTTCTATCTCAAATTGTTCAGTGGAGCATTCTCTTTGTCCTGTTATATTTTTGCACGCTCTTACGGATACGTCCTGTATACAGAAGAATGGCAAAAAAATGAATGATGTAGTCGATGACAATCAGCTTGGTTTCAGTGAAGGCCGTTCTGACGTTGCGCTTGATAGTGTAAGCACGTTTTTAGGATTTGTCGACCTAGAAAAAGCGTTCAACAATGTAAAATGTGGGAAAATGATCGAAATTCTCAGGAAAATATGTGTAAGATATAGCGGAATATATGTAATATACAATATGTTCAGAAACCAAGTGATGTAATCTTTCGCCATTACTGTTCGATCTATACATGAAGAAGAAAATGGAAGAAAGGTTCAAAAATGGGTTTAAAATTCAGAGTGAAAGGATATCAGTGATAAGTTTCGCTGATGACATTGCAATCCTCAGCGAAAGTGAAGAGTAAATACAGGACGTGTTGAATGGAATGAATAGTCTAAAGATTACAGAATGTGAAAAGTAGTGAGCAGTAATAGAAATGAGATTAAAGATAAGCTTAACGTCAAAACTGGGACCAGTAATTGGATAAAGTGAAGGAATTCAACTTGATACCTTGGAAAGAAAATGATAGACGAAGGAGGATGTGTGTCAAATGTGTGTGAAATCTTATGGGACTTAACTGCTAAGGTCATCAGTCCCTAAGCTTACACACTACTTAATCTAAATTATCCTCGGTACAAACACCCACACCCATGCCCGAGGGAGGACTCGAACCTCCGCCGGGACCAGCAGCACAGTCCATGACTGCAGCGCCCAAGACCGCTCGGATAATCGCGCGCGGCACGAAGGAGGATAAAAAAGCAGATTATTACAGTCGAAGAGGGAATTTCTGAACAATTGAAGACCGCTAATATGAAACACCGACTTCAATTTAAGGAAAAAATTTCTGAGAATGTACGTTTGGACCACAGGCGTGTATTGTAGTGAATCATGGACTTTGGGGAAATAGGAAAAGAAGAGAATCGAAGCGTTAGTGATGTGACGCTATATATGGTTGTTGAAAATTAGGTTTACTGATAATATAAGGGCTAAGGAGGTTTCCCACAGAACTGGGAGAGGGAGAAACATCTGGCAAACACTGACGAGAAGAAGGGAAAGGATGGTACGACGTGTGATAAGACGTCAAAGAACAGCTCCAGTGGTTCGTGACAGAGCTGTGATCCCATTCTTGAGCCTCACTTGTATCTCCGTATGGGGAGGCAGGCACTGGAGCGTACCCAACAAATAACTGAGGACACTGAGTGCGGCTGCTGCTCTGAAATATAGAGATTGGCATAAATAGACTGGTGACAAGAAACAAGAAAAGTTACTGTTGTTTTCCACGAAGACAGAATATCGAACTTGTCGTCTGCCAGCTGCAAGTAATTCTACATGGTGAATTATCGACATACGAGATCGAAGAAACTTCAGGTATACTCCATTAATTGTGTTGGCAAGCGTGCTGTTCATGTTTTATATTAATCACCTGGCAAACCACATTAATAGCAACCACAGACTTTCTCCTGATGACGCAAGTGATTATTATGATATAGTACTCGTACATTCTGAAAAATATCTACACAAATATTTAGTCGGATTTTGATAACATTTAAAAATGGTGGAAACGATCGCAACTTTCCTGTACAAAATGCAAAATTATACACCTTACAAAACGAAAAACGTAGTGTCCTATTTTTCATAGAACACGTAGTGAATATTCTTGACGAAAACAGACAATGAAAGGAAAGCAGGAATTAATAATGAAATCCATACACTCCCTTTCCTGTGTTTGAGTCATTGATTCCTATAGCGACTCACTGATATTGTAGTCATAGGATACAGCGGGAAACGCAATAATAAAAACAACATTCTGACTTTTCAATACCCTTCTCAGTTGTCCATTGTACATTTCGAATTAAAAAATGACTATCGATAAGTCTTTGAAAGACGTCCGAGGAAACCTTTGCTCCATTCCGCACATCGCACTCCTCTCTCTGTCCACACAGATGAGCGCAGACCTTGTAAAGCATCGGCAGTGCATCGGTGACAATTTCAGGCACTGTTTCTCGCTGGCAGCACTGTAACTGGATGTGGAAGTCCCTGCATCATGGAATGACTGACCCCAAAATGCTCTTTTTTTTTTTTTTTTTTTTTTTTGATGAAGCATGGCTGCATCTATCCGGGTACCTCACTCCTCACAAACTTTGCACCGGAGCACTGAAAATCCTCCTCATTTACATCAAGAGCCTTCAATTGATGTGGAAACAGCAGTATGGTGTACAGTTAGTGGAACACGAATTACTGGACTGTTATTTATGCTTCAAAACGTAACTTGTTATAGGCATGTGTCTAGGTCTGTGAACAGATACTATTGGTACATCAGTCGGAAATGTCAGAATAAGAGAACAGATCAACTTCATGCTTCCACACTCTCAAGAGTACTTCCAGCTCAAATTGCGTTGTATAACGCTCCAGCGTCCCAGTTGAAAACATGCAGGCCTCTATGGGAAGGAGACGTCCTTATTCAGCGTCAACACATTCTCCTGGAGGAAGCATGGGAAGAAAGATGGAAGTCTCACCAAAGTTTGCACCACAACGGCAACAAAGACCTCACTACACCGTCGCCAGTGTCTGAACTGGACAGGAAGATTGGGGCCTACTGACCATGATCAGAACAAGCCGCACCTACGACAAGGCCTACCATATACAGGTCAGGCCTCGTTGATAGCTTTGAACGTGACGGTGGAGCAGCGGCGTAAGTGTTGGAGCACGTTGTACAACAGCCCTTCAAAATATGATACTCCAGGAAATGGACTGATGACCTGGAAGCTACAGCTGAAACTATTAGCAGGTCATTTCGAGAAAGAAAAAACAGCTGTATAAGAATCACGACGTCAGATGGCAAGCGAGCCAGAACTAAGCAAACAACAGAAAGCTAAAAGAGGGAAGAAATATGTAGGTGGACTATAAAGAAAAGAAGATCTAAAGGACAGAGGAAGTAGATGAAGATGAGATAGGTAATGCAATACTTCGAGAACAATTTGAAAGAACACTGAAAGATATAACTCGAAAGAAGACTGCTCCAGTAATTTACGTTCCCTCACAATTACTGAGATTCCTTGGGAGAATATAGCATCACAAAGCTATTGCACATACTTCGTGAGATATATGAGAGAGGTGAAATACCACTAGACTCCAGGGCGAATGTAATAATCCCGGTACCAAAGAGTGCAGGTGTTGAAGTTGAATATTACCGAACCATCAAATTAATAAGTTATGGTTGCCAAACACTAACAAAACGTTTTTACAAAAGAATGGGAAGCCTAATGGAGACCGCCTACGGCGAATATCAGTTTGGCTCACAGGGAAATCTAGGAATATGTGAGGAAATACCAACCAAACGATTTATCTTAAAAATATACTGAAGAAAGGCAAACCTACGAATACAGCATTTGTAAATTTAGAGAACGCTTTTTAAAATGTTAACTGGAGTACACTCATTAAATTTCTAAAGGTCGCAAGGGTATAATACAGAGTGCAAAAGGATGTCTATAATTTGTACATAACCCAGACATCAGTTATAAGAGTAGAACATGGAAGGGGGCCATAAGTTGAGAATGGAGTGCAACAGATTTGTTATTTGTCCCCAAAGTTATTCAATCTGTACTTAGATCAAGCAGTAAAGGAAAAAAAGAAGGATTTTGTGAGAAAAAAGAAAAACTTGGTGATTCCCCAAGAATGTAATTGCGTATGACAGAGAAAAGGACATAGACTAACATTTGAGCGTAATGGATAGTGTCTCGAAAAGAGATTGCAAGACGAACGTAAGTAAAAATGAAACGAGTATAATCGAATGTAGTCGAACTAAATAAAGTGATGGAGAAGGAATTAAATGATGAAATGAGACACTAAACGTAGAAGTTCAGTTTTGCTATTTGGGCAGCAAAATGAGGGACGATGGTCAAAATACAGAGGATATAATATCCCGACTAGTGATAGTAAGAAAAGCTTGTCTGAAGGATTTTGTGTTCTGTCTCAGTCAAGTGGATGGATGTCTTTTGTGGAGGTGTTTGTCTAGAGCATAGCCTTGCACGGACGTAAAACGTGGAAGACAAGTTGTTCAGACAAGGATGGAATAGAGGTTTCCGAGTGTTATAGGAGAGTGCTGAAGACGAGATGGGGTGATCTAACAGCTATTGAGGAGGTACTGAAACGAATGGGAAGGAAAAGAAATTTACGGCACAACATGACTAACAGAGATTGGCTGATAGGACAGATTCTCAGACATCAAGGAACTGTCACTTTGGATGGACTGAGCAGCTGGTCCCGGCGGAGGTTCGAGTCCTCCCTCGGGCATGGGTGTGTGTGTGTGTGTGTTTGTCCTTAGGATAATTTAGGTTAAGTAGTGTGTGAGCTTAGGGACTGATGACCTGAGCAGTTAAGTCCCATAAGATTTCACACACATTTGAACATTTTTGTCAGTTTGGCGATGGAGGGAAGGGTGAGGAGAGGGCGGGGGTGAAAACTGTGTGGGTGTTACGGGTGATGAGTAGAGTGATAAAGTTCAAATGGATGTAGATTGAAGTACTTGCATAGGGCAGCTGCATCAAGCTGGTCGTGGAACTCAGGACCAGAACAACAACAACAACAACAACAAAACAACAACAACAGCTGTGGTGTCACCGCCAGACACCACACTTGCTAGGTGGTAGCCTTTAAATCGGCCGCGGTCCATTAGTATACGTCGGACCCGCGTGTCGCCACTATCAGTGATTGCAGACCGAGCGCCGCCACACGGCAGGTCTAGTCTAGAGAGACTCCCTAGCACTCGCCCCAGTTGGACAGCCGTCTTTGCTAGCGATTGCTAGCGATGGTTTACTGACTACTTACGCTCTCATTTGCCGAGACGACAGTTTAGCATAGCCTTCAGCTACGTCATATGCTACGACCTAGCGAGGCGCCATATTCAGTTACTATAATTACTATCTTCAAGAATTTATTCTGAACAGATAATATTGTGAATCATGTACCGTCAAGAGCGACGTTCATCCTTAATGGATTAAAGTTAAGTATCAAACTAATTACGTCCGCTTTCTGAATTCTCATTCCTTGTCATGTTCCAGACCTCACTTCAGTATAGTTCTTCCCTCCTCACGCCAGCCTGCTTGAGCTAAAACGCGTGCGTTTCGGTCTCCACTCGTAACACGGTGTTGGTTATTCTGCCAACACAAAAACAACAACGAGAACTTCATTGTATCCACGGTCGAGGATAAACTGCAACTGTGATGTAAATCAGCGGTTTCTGAGCGTATGATATCAAATGAAACGCTCTTTTAAACTGAAATCTTTTTTGGATCATATGCAAACTGGCGATAGTAGAAAAAAGAACAGGACGGAAATTTCAGCATTCCGTTATCTTTGCTAGCACCACAAACCTATCGTCCGGCTGCAAATGATCCAGAAAAATAACATGGCCGGCAGTGGCTCTAAAACTGCTTCTGCTTGACGATACAAAAAACAGTGTGTAATTCAGATTGCCACTGGTTGAATGTCATACCTACATAAACCTCCACCGACAAGAAAATCAACAACAGATTTCAGTTTGCCATACCACAAATAGATAATAATAATAGCCACAAGTAAACTAAATAACTTTCGTGTCGATGGCGACAGCTAGTCTTGAAGCGAGCCACCGGAGACAGTGCTACGGACTGTACCTGGTGGGGGAGGAGGAGGAAGGCCCGAGCAGAGCGTAGCCAGGTGGCGGCCGTTGCGACGCGGGAGGGGTGGCAGCGGCTGGGGCGGGGGCAAGTTGGTACCCCTGGGCGCGTCTCGCGGCCCGCCGAGCTCTGAACCCGTGACCTTTGCGTCCCCCCGACTGCGCCTTGACCCGGTTCGTCCACGCGGGCTGCATGCTCCCCGCAAATACATCAATAAAAGCCAGCAGTCGGCTCCGCCGCCTCTGCATTGGCAGGCGCCGAGCGACGCAACACGTGCTGGCTGCCGTGTCTGCTTCTGCTTCTGCTACCGCCGCAACCCGCTGCTGATCCGACGGCCGGCCAAGTGTCTCCACCACCCGCAGGCGCCCGCACTTACCCCGTCCGTGGCGCCAACACCACATTCTGCGCCGCCGCGACGGCTACTGTTCTATCACTCGATTTCCTCCCGAGGGAGGGTATCGAATTGCACGCGCTACGGTAGTCTCGGTGGCGGAGCGAATTTCCGTCGCATACAGACTACTCAAAAAGTGGAGTGTTGATTTGTTGAGACAATGCATAAAATACACTACTGGCCATTAAAATTGCTACAGCATGAAGATGACGTGCCACAGACGCGAAATTTAACCGACAGGAAGGAGATGCTGTGATATGCAAATGATTAGCTTTTCACCAACAACGTGCTGACATTAGAAAAGTTTCCAACCGATTTCTCATACACAACAGCAGTTGATCGGCGTTGCCTGGTGAAACGTTGTTCTGATGCCTCGTGTAAGGAGGAGAAATGCGTACCATCACGTTTCCGACTTTGATAAAGGTCGGATTGTAGCCTACCGCGATTGCGGTTTATCGTATCGCGTCATTGCTGCTTGCGTTGGTCGAGATCCAATGACTGTTAGCAGAATATGGAATCGGTGGGTTCAGGAGGGTAATACGGAACGCCGTGCTGGATCCCAAAGGCCTCGTATCACTAGCAGCCGAGATGACAGGCATCTTATCCGCATCGCTGTAACGGATCGTGCAGCCACGTCTCGATCCCTGAGTCAACAGATGGGGACGTTTGCATGACAACAACCATCTGCACGAACAGTTCGTCAACGTTTGCAGCAGCATGGACTACCAGCTCGGAGACCATGGCTGCGGTTACCTTTGACGCTGCATCACAGACATGAGTGCCTGTGATGGTATACTCAACGACGAACCTGGCACCACGAATGGCAAAACGTCATTTTTCGGATGAATCCAGGTTCTGTTTACAGTATCATGATGGTCGCATCCCTGTTTGGCGACATCGCGGTGAACGCACATTGGAAGCGTGTATTCGACATCGCCATACTGGCGTATCACCTGGTGTGATGGTATGGGGTGCCATTTGTTACACATCTCGGTCACCTCTTGTTCGCCTTGACGGCACTTTGAACACTGGACGTTACATTTCAGATGTGTTACAACCCGTGGCTCTATCCTTCATTCGATCCCTGCGAAACCATACATTTCAGCAGGATAATGCACGACCGCATGTTGCAGGTCCTGTACAGGCCTCTCTGGATACAGAAAATGTTCGACTGCTGCCCTGGCCAGCACATTCTCCAGACCTCTCACCAAATGAAAACGTCTGGTCAATGGTGGCCGAGCAACTGGCTCGTCACAATACGCCAGTCACTACTGTTGATGAACTGTGGTATCGTGTTGAAGCTGCATGGGCAAGCTGTAGCTGTACACGCCATCCAAGCTCTGTTTGACTCAATGCCCAGGCGTATGAAGGCCGTTATTACGGCCAGAGGTGGTTGTTCTGGGTACTGATTTCTCAGGATCTATGCCCCCAAACTGCGTGAAAATGTAATCACATGTCAGTTCTTGTATAATATATTTGTCCAATGAATACCCGTTTATCATCTGCATTTCTTCTTGGTGTAGCAATTTTATTGGCCACTAGTGTAAACAGAGCTTTACACGGACGACTTTAATCAGATAAATTACCCAGTGACAACAATGGTTGCAAATTATAAATGCTTCTTGTAACTGAGAGTGAGTATATCCTTCGAAGAGCCATTTATAAATTAATTTCAGCTGTCAAGAGCTAAGACGAAAATCAGGGCTTTTAAAGACCAAGATCTGGTCCACAATAATTTGTAATAAACGGCCACAAAATAGGGAATGTGAATGAATTCAGTTTCGTGGAAAATACTATTTTCTTCACAAACGAAAAAGATACAGCGCAAAAAAAGTGAAAGGTTCTGTTGCAGTGATGGGACCAGACGCATAGAACTGAATAAAAAGGTGACAACAGAAAGCTTACTGGCTATACCATCTACACTATATGGCAGTGAGATTTGAATAATAACAGCTAGAAACGAACTCGAATAGTAGACAATCGAGGCATTTAAGATACTGAAAATTAGGTGGACTGATGAGATAAAGAATAATCAGTTTTTTCGCAGAATAAGCGAGGAAAGAAACAGTCGACAGGAAGAACGGATAGAATGGTAGGACATGTGTTAGGGTTTTTAAGTTTTGTGATGTGTCTGGACTCTGGACTAAACTTTTAGGCTGGAGGTTTTAGTGTGTTGCAAAGTGGCTGGCTCCACCCTTTTTTCCTTGCGGTCAGCCAGCCACTTCCATCTGCTATATTGTTTTAGCTCCCGCTACCACTTTCTTCCTGTGATGTCCATGTTTTACAGCTGACGGCATGCTTCGTCCCACGCTTCGGTGTGGGTAGGCACATATTTTTCCAAGCTTGTTACCTGTGTTTTACGTTCTGTTTTATCTTCCTGTCCTGAGTCTTTTCTTGACACCCGTCTCAATCTGTTACTGAGCGGGCGCTGAAGACGTTGCCGTCGTGCGCCCTTAAAACCCTCTCCATCCATCCATCCATCCATCCATCAGGACATGTGTTAAGACACTAGGAATTAACTTAGAATACAGTACAAGGAACTACAGGGGAGCGAAACTGGGCAAGACAAGAACTGAAACATATTTACCAAATAATTGGGGATATTATGTAAGTGCTATTCTGGGATGAAGAGTTTGGCACAGGATAGGAAGTCGTGGCGTGCCGCATGTAACCAATGAGAACCCTGATGAGTTAAAAAGAGTTGAAGGAAGAATACAGGCTGCGCAAATGAGGTTTTCAGGTTGTGCAGCTGGATGTATACAGTTTGATATACACAGAAGCGCCAGAGAAACTGGTATAAGCATGTATATGATATGTAAACAGGCAAAATACGGCGCTGCGGTCGGCAACGCCTATATAAGACAACAAGTGACTGGCGCAGTTGTTCATCGATTACTGCTGCTCCAATGACAGGTTATCAAGATTTAAGTGAGACTGAACATCTCAGAGGTAGCGATGAAGTGGGGATTTTCCCGTACGACCATTTCACGAGTGTACCACGAGTATCAGGAATCCGGTACAACATCAAATCTCAGACATCGCTGCGGCCGGAAAAAGATACTGCAAGAACGGGACCATCGACGACCGAAGAGAATTCTTTAATGTGACAGGAGTGCAACCCTATCGCATATTGATGCAGATTTCAATACTGGGCCATCAACAGGTGTCGGCGTGCGCACCGTTCAACAGACGTCATCGATATGGGCTTTCGGAGCCGAAGGCCGACTCGTGTATCCTTGATGACTGCGCGACACAAAGCTTTACGCCTCGCCTGTGCCCATCAACACCGACATTGGACTGTTGCCTGGTCGGACGACTCTCATTTCAAATAGTATCGAGCGTCTCGTTTCAAATTGTATCGAACGGATGGGCGTGTACGGGTATGGAGACAACGTCATGAATCCACGGACCCTGAATGTCAGCAGGGGACTGCTCAAGCTGGTGGAAGCTCTGTAATGGTGTGCAGTTGGAGTGATATGGGACCCCTGATACGTCTAGGTACGACTCTGACAGCTGATAAGTACGTAAGCATCCTGTGCGATCACCTGCATCCATTGTGCATCCGACGGACTTGGCAATTCCAGCAGGACAATGCGACACCCTAAAGGTCCTGAATTGCTACACAGTGGCTCCAAGAACTCTCTTCTGAGTTTAGACACTTCCGCTGACCACCAAACTCCCCAGACATGAACGTTATTGAGCATGTCTGGGATGCCTTGCAACGTGCTGTCCAAAAGAGATATCCACCCTCTCGTACTCTAACGAATTAATGAACAGCCCTGCAGATTTCATGGTGTCAGTTTCCTCCGGCACTGCTTCAGACATTATTCGAGTCCATTCCGCGTCGTGCTGCGGCACTTGTGCGTGCTCACAGGGGGCCTACACGATATTAGGCAGGTGTGCCGGTTTCTTTGGCTCTTCGGTGTAATAGGGAATACAACGATCAGTGGACAAGTATGACTTAAAAGCGTAAATGGAAAGATCAAGGAGTATAGAAATAAATGTAAACATCATTTCAGAAGGCTGAATGAAAAGAGAATGTCCAAAATGATGGTAAATTATCGGTCAAAAAGGAAACGATCTATAGGCAGTCCAAGAAAGAAGTGATGAAATACAAGAAGAACGAAAGGATAAGATAGGCAAGGTGACATAAAATATTAATTAATTAGTGAATATGCATGAATAAGAGAGCATGTCGCAAGAGGTCTCCCGGTCGTGCACAGAAAGCTGGACCTCAGACGGCGTAAGATTAGTGTCACTATGGCACCAAACGAGCCTGGCCCAGCAAATCGGAGCTTCTGAAGGAATGTAAAAACACAGAGTGTGTCAATCAGAGAGCAGTTGCGGTACACTGTGGTGGTGATCATTAGAACGTGGCCCGGAGACCAGATCTGGATGACTTCATTCGGGAAAGAATTCTGGGAAACTGGAAGAGAGACGAAATGTGAGGTGTGTAGCCCAGGAGTTTGGTATTGCTCACAGCGTTGTTTCACGTGCACGGGGAACGTTGCGCACATCAGCCACTGGTGCCCGAAGGAGGCCACGGTCAAGTACAGTAGCACTGTGCAACAGGCAGGAACGGACCAACGTCAAACAGCGGGTGCAGTCGGAGCCACATTTAACAGGACTGCAAGGCACGCAATCTCTCTCTCTACAGTGGCACGGTGACGGTCTCTTCGCCGGACGATCATTGCGTTGTGTTGCGCTAACACCTGCACATCAGGGGCACCGCTAGCGATGGTGTCAAGAGCATAGGGACTGGAACAACGAGGATTGGGGACTATGCTCTTATCGGAAGAGAGAAGATTCGGAATGGTGATTCTGGACGTACCCTCAGACGGCGACAAGTAGGAACACGTGGTCCATCCAGGAACATTGTCGAACATGATAGTTTCGGTAGTCCGAGTGTTATATCGGCCACATAATGTTGCATGGATGTACTGACCTTCAAATCTCTGAACACGATACAGCCACAGGTCAACATTTTTATGGATGGCAATGCGCGATCGCATCGAACAGCGCAGGCGGAGGAGATCTTCGAAAAAGAGAATATTCGGCGAATAGATTGGCCTGTCGGTCCCCCGACTTGAGTCCCAAGGAGTACGTCTGAGATATGGTGGAGAGACGTATTGTAGCACGTTCACATGTGCCAATGACCATGGAGCAGTTGTCAACCACCCGGAATGGAACGCCCTGTCATGTAAACTCCATGCCAACCTTGTGGCCGGCACGAAAGCACGTGGCAGAGCATGCATTGTTATCCACAGTGATCACGAGCCATATCGCGTCTTTCGTAATGTCCAGTGAACCATCATAAACTGTGGTGAGATTAGCGTAAGTACTGTCTTTGGATAAAAGTGTCATTTGCATTCGTCTCTTTGCGTATTTCTTTCAGCTGTCTTCTAGGTTATACTGTAGAAGTTCTTTCTATGTATGGCCCAACTTTCATCGCGTAATGTTACTTGGGAGTGATACATCATGAGAAGCTATTTTCGTCTTTAAGTTTTGGACACCATTATAGAAACTAATCACAGACAACAGAAGCGCTGAACAAGAGGACGCAACACACTTGAAGAAAGGGAAAGACGAAGAACAAGTATTTTGCATGATCCTCATACTTGTTTGGCGTGAAACTGATTCTCAACACCCTGCAGGACGACTTCTGTACCTGAGGTACATTGCAGTGCACTGTTAAATGGCGTTGATGGTAATCTGTCCATCACACTAGATATTAACATGGGGTTCGGCTGGCACTGAGCACTATGCAACTTAACTTCTTAGGTCATCAGTCGCCTAGAACTTAGAACTAATTAAACGTAACCAACCCAAGGACATCACACACATTCATGCCCGAGGCACGATTCGAACCTTCGGCCGTAGCGGTCGCTCGGTTCCAGACTGTAGCGCCTAGAACCACACGGCCACATCAACTGGCATGCGGTTCGGTCTCGATGCTTTTCGACTCCGGGCTTCACCTCTTTTGCCCTCATAAGTACTTTCTCTTCAAGTAATCTTTGACACTGAGATACCTTAAGGCACAATACAAACATATCACGGAGGGATATATCCTTTACCATTACGCTGAGTCACGGAGCCAACAAATAATATGTTTGTGTCTATGGTAGCAGTACACTCCTGGGTTACTGAACTGTCGTTTAATAATCGAAATACGAGGCTACTGATTATCGGAACACGACTTCGGAGGAAATCAGACTGAACACGTACTTATCGCGAAATATGGGAGAGAGTGTCACAGAAATGATACAGGACTTGGGCTGGAAATCATTAAAATAAAGGCGTTTTGCGTGGTGACGGAATCTTCTCACGAAATTCCGATCACCAAACATTCTCCTCCGAATAGAAAAATATTTTGTTGACACAGACCAACATAGGAAGGAACGATCACCACGATAAAGTAAGGGAAATCAGAGCTCGTACGGAAAGGTATAGGAGTTCAATCTTTCCGCGCGCTATACGAGATTGGAATAATAGAGAATTGTGAAGGCGGTTCGATGAACCCTCTGCCAGGCACTTGAATGTCATTTGCAGAGTATCCATGTAGATGTTCTTAACGGGAGGAAATCGACCGTTTATTTTGGCAAGTGCCACAAAGGACTGTCATAGTGCCGTTAGTGTTTAGAATACAGGGTGTCCGGGCTAGAGGTATACACAAAAAATACTTATAATGAAAGAACTAGACAGTTTATTTTGTTGAATAAAGATGCAATCGTTAGAGACACTCTCCAAGATGTGGTCCTCACCATTTGATGAACAGCACTGAGTCACGTGGCCCATGTGCACCACTAACAGGGCACACCTATCAAGTCATGTTGGCAACTATGCAGTTCCACAGGTGCTTCTCGATGTCATTTCCCATATGGATGATGTCGTCACCTGTCCCCTCGCCTCCCAGCTCCCCCCCCCCCCCCTCCACCAGTATAAAAGGGCTGTTGCCCCATTTCTGGCCCCCTCGGCCTCCCGATCTGACTCCGTTGGATTTCAGTGCATGGTGGGTCTGTCAAGGACATTGTTCACAAAACAAGAATTCGAGATCTGGTAGATTCCAGACAACACGCCGCAGTAGGGGCCATAATACCTGCCATTCCTGTGAAAATGTTACGAGGTGTGGAGTACTGTTTCGATATCGTTGAGTTACAAACAGCGCCCATATTTAACTGCACCAACATGCATAAAAATGTGTATAATGTTGGACAAATACACTTATCAACCTTAATGGTGCTAATTATAAACTAATGTTTTGTGTACCTCTATCCCAAATGCTCTGTATACTATACTGGCCATTAGAATTGTAGCATTAGGAAGAATAGCAAATAATCAAGTTTCACTTATTCTGATTATACTATATAGCAGGAATAGTACATTATTAAATTTGTAGGTTATTTGGGCTTATACAGGTTGAGGAATTTTGCAGAGAGGCCTACCGTCTCTGGGACCATCAAGTTCTGTAACGTGCTTGTGCATCTAGTCGAGCTGACACTGGACGACGGCTTCTGCTACGTCACACGCTGCTGCCCAAATTACCGGCTGTGCGAATCTAGGATGATAGAGTTGTGTACCAAGTCAGAGGTCATACCATCGCGCCAGACGCTGGAACCACACGAGGAATGCAATCTGGCAACGTTTCTCCTCCGAAGCGCTCCCTCACACAGGCTAGTTCGCAGTGACACTGTATGCAGAACAGGATCTCGTCTGAAAAGACGACGTGGTGAGACTCCTGCGTCCAGTGTTGCCGTCGCGAGCCTCGCAGACGGAGCTGCTCCCTCTGCTGTCGCTTCAACGAGAGTGGCCGCTATGACAGAACGTGCTGCTCTAGACGTCATTTCATGGTGCGTGAAGACACCTGTCTTGGTGCAAGTGAGCCCACTTCCTGATCCAGAGAACGCGACATGACTTTACGACCCCGCTCTGCCGAGGGCGATACTCTCGGGTGCTAATCGCATGGGGCATCTGTGGTCGTGAATGGCGCTGTGAAACACTGAACCCGTCGTCTCCACAGTCGCGTGTAGTCCCAGATATTTGTTAACATCAAGCGATTTAGCGGACCAATTGAAGTGCAGTAGTACGCCTGAGTGTTTGTCAAATCAAGAACGTATGCGCACAAGTCTCTGAAGACCGCTCTTGTCATCCTGGGAGACGGGGATGTAGAAGAAAGGCTAACACATAGTCATCGAAAACGTCGACATAAGCATCCTATTTCAGGTTCACGGCAACCTGAGTGGAAAAAAACACTGCCAAAATATCGCAGAATCATCTACAGCCAGAAATACATCGTCGAGACACTGTGTGCCTCATTTGCAAAGAGAGAAAATCGTTACTTGTCAGACAACACTACATCCCTCCAGGTCTTGCAGTCCAGTTTCTGTGTTGTCTGGTCCACTGAACACATGAAACCTCGTGTGCCGTTGAGTTCAATAGCCTTTTGCCAGGTATCCAACTTCTAATGTTCACTACATGCATTTTCCTTCGCAATATTCGCATGCATGCTGGTTGAGATGGGACTGCGTTTACCAACATCAGCGATTTCTGTCGCATTTGAAACTGACTGACATTGACAAGGCACGATCGTCTCTGATGCCTGTCAGTCAGGATTGTTCTATGACTTCTGTTATTATGCCTTGTTACATGATTGCAAAAAAAATTGGTTCGAATGGTTCTAAGCACTATGGGACTTAACATTGAGGTCATCATTTCCCTAGACTTAGAACTACTTAAACCTAACTAACCTGAGGACATCACAAACATCCATGCCCGAGGCAGGATTCGAACCTGCGACCGGAGCAGCAGCGCGATTCCGGACTGAAGCGCCTAGAGCCGCTCGGCCACTGCAGCCGGCTACATGATCGAAATTGGTGAACCATTCAAAGTAGATACGTTCGAGGGTCCTTATAGATACACCAATAAATCGAGCAGTTTCATATAGAGTGTGATCATGGGCACTTCCACATCTGAATCTATACACCGCAAGCAGAAGGCACGTCTGTCCCCCCTCTCCCTCTTCCTTACGCCCCCTTGCCTGTTTCATTCGCAAATGGAACGTGGGAAAGATGATTACCGGTAAACGTACATGTCAGCACCAATTTCTCGGATTTTCTTGTTGCGGTCATTTCACGAGACGTATGTGGCAGAAAGTATTATGTTGTTCGACTCTTCACGGAGCGTTCTCTCTCGGAATTTCAATTCTTAATGATCCGTGGTGCACAGAGGCGCGTTTGTAGCGCCTGCCGCTGCAGTTTATTGAGCACCTCTCCTGACGAGCAAAATGTCCTGTGACGATACTTGTCACTCTTCACTGGCCCTTGTCTGTTTCTTCTATTAATGGCAGTCTGCGAGAGTCTTAGATTGGGGTAGAATATTTAAGAATCAATCGAACAAGTGTTTCGTACACCACTTCCTACTTGGAAGAACTATAGTTGTTTAAGTTTCTTCCACTGAAGTTCATCCGAGTACTTGCTTTTCCTAGAGTTTTCAATACGTGATCATTCCTCTTTAGGTGGCACCGGATAGTTACTTCTAGCTGTTTTACGATTGCAGTCATTTGTCGTTAATAGTGTAATTGCACTGTATCGGATTTCTCCACAACTCCGTGCGCAATGCGTCATGTTTATTTACGTTTACTGTCAACTGCCTGTGCCTGTACCAATCAAGGACGAACAAACGCACCTGAGTTTCAAGAGATCTTTGTTTTCGGAATCCATGTTGATATTTGTAGTGGAGATTTTCGTACTCCAAGAACACCTATTACGTGATCATAAACCGTGTTCCATAATTCTACAACATATTAACGTCAGCGATTTAGGCCTACAGTTATGTGCCTTTCTCGTAAGACACTTCTACAAATCGGGAAAGACATGCGCTTTATGCTACTCGTTAGGTACCACTAACTGCCTCAGCGTCCTATGATAAACTCCCGCTAGAATGGGAGCAAGTTCTATCTCATAATTTCTGTAGGCTCTCACCCGTATCTCCATCGGTCCATATGCCCTTCCATTATTAAGTTATTGTACTTGATCTTCTATTGCTCGATAACTCACCTCAGCATCTTACATTTCGTTGAAGTGCGATGACTGAAAGGAGGAGCGTCTATAAATGATAACTCCATTTGCCGTTCTGTCACGTCTGAAAGTCAATCTATCTTACTGCTCTGATTCAGCACAAATGACTGTAAAGTACATATCATACCGTTGCCATGAGGGCCACATGGCGCTTAGTGGCAGCGAGTTCGAATTCCTGTGGCGGTAAAAATTTTGGCCATCAGCTTTTAATGGGCAAGAGGGGAAGAGATAATGGCCAAAGTTCTTGAGCACCAAACTTTGTACCAATCATCCGGACTGAACCCCAAACCTCCCAGTGTCATGAAGCGAGTGTGCGTCACACAGCTGATGGTAATCCATCCATCAGTTAGACACTTTAAGCCTGGTGGTGCTCTTAGTGTTTTTCGTAAGGAGTATGTTGTGTGATGGCACCAAATTTCATTATCTTTTTTGTCTCATCATCATCTAATACAAATCTGAGCCACCTAAGCTGACGATGTAATAATATAAACATATAGCGGAGATGCTGAGTCGCAGATAGGCAGAACAAAAAGACTGTCGGAAAGTGGGCTTTCAGCCAACAAGGCCTTTGTCGAAAATAGACTACATACCCACACACAATCATGCAAACGCAACTCACACATACGTGACCACAGTGTCTGGCAGCTGAAACCAGACTTTGAGTCCTAGATTTTCAATTGTTTAATAATATAAACAATAATACAAAACTGGAGAGGTTCGTTAGAAGCTGTACTGGGTCTTTCGCAATCTCGTACACGCAATCTCAAGCGGACGAAGTACAGAGAGCTTGCTGTGTCACCGGGTGGTCTATCAACTAAGGGGCGCCACCTCAGACAGCGACAAGTGATGACGACGCAGCCAGTGTATCAGTGGCAACGACTACAGACACACATCCACTCAGTATCATCACACATCACACCAAAAGCTCTTTGATCTAACATCTGAATTATTTGCTTCGCTAAATTTCGATCACGTACAGCCTCTGGAGAATTATACTATGACAATACATCTACTCCGGATCTATACCACCCATCCCCGTCCCAGGTACTGAAGCGTGACGCTATTGAGTTGTATCACATAAATTCCGAACACATGAAAACAGTTTATATGCACTATGTGAACCATTTTCGTAATCATACCCCATGAACCATGGACCTTGCCGTTGGTGGGGAGGCTTGCGTGCCTCAGCGATACAGATAGCCGTACCGTAGGTACAACCACAACGGAGGGGTATATGTTGAGAGGCCAGACAAACATGTGGTTCCTGAAGAGGGGCAGCAGCCTTTTCAGTAGTTGCAGGGGCAACAGTCTGGATGATTGACTGATCTGGCCTTGTAACAATAACCAAAACGGCCTTGCTGTGCTGGTACTGCGAACGGTTGAAAGCAAGGGGAAACTACGGCCGTAATTTTTCCCGAGGGCATACAGCTTTACTGTATGATTAAATGACGATGGCGTCCTCTTGGGTAAAATATTCCGGAGGTAAAGTAGTCCCCCATTCGGATCTCCGGGCGGGGACTACTCAAGAGGACGTCGTTATCAGGAGAAAGAAAACTGGCGTTCTACGGATCGGAGCGTGGAATGACAGATCCCTTAATCGGGCAGGTAGGTTAGAAAATTTAAAAAGGGAAATGGATAGGTTAAAGTTAGATATAGTGGGAATTAGTGAAGTTCGGTGGCAGGAGGAACAAGACTTCTGGTCAGGTGACTACAGGGTTATCAACACAAAGTCAAATAGGGGTAATGCAGGAGTAGGTTTAATAATGAATAGGAAAATAGGAATGCGGGTAAGCTACTAGAAACAGCATAGTGAACGCATTATTGTGGCCAAGATAGATACGAAGCCCACACCTACTTCAGTAGTACAAGTTTCTATGCCAACTAGCTCTGCAGATGACGAAGAAATTAATGAAATGTATGACGAGATAAAAGAAATTATTCAGATAGTGGAGGGACACGAAAATTTAATAGTCATGGGTGACTGGAATTTGAGTGTAGGAAAAGGGAGAGAAGGAAACGTAGTAGGTGAATATGGATTGGGGCTAAGAAATGAAAGAGGAAGCCGCCTTGTAGAATTTTGCACAGAGCACAACTTAACCATAGCTAACACTTGGTTTAAGAATCATGATAGAAGGTTGTATACATGGAAGAACCCTGGAGATACTAAAAGGTATCAGATAGATTATATAATGGTAAGACAGAGATTTAGGAACCAGGTTTTAAATTGTAAAACATTTCCAGGGGCAGATGTGGACTCTGACCATAATCTATTGGTTATGACCTGTAGATTAAAACTGAAGAAACTGCAAAAAGGTGGGAATTTAAGGAGATGGGACCTGGATAAACTGAAAGAACCAGAGGTTGTAAAGAGTTTCAGGGAGAGCATAAGGGAACAATTGACAGGAATGGGGGAAAGAAATACAGTAGAAGAGGAATGGGTAGCTTTGAGGGATGAAATAGTGAAGGCAGCAGAAGATCAAATAGGTAAAAAGACGAGGGCTAGTAGAAATCCTTGGGTAACAGAAGAAATATTGAATTTAATTGGTGAAAGGAGAAAATATAAAAATGCAGTAAATGAAGCAGGCAAAAAGGAATACAAACGTCTCAAAAATGAAATCGACAGGAAGTGCAAAATGGCTAAGCAGGGATGGCTAGAGGACAAATGTAAGGATGTAGAGGCTTTTCTCACTAGGGATAAGATAGATACTGCCTACAGGAAAATTAAAGAGACCTTTGGAGATAAGAGAACCACTTGTATGAACATCAAGAGCTCAGATGGAAACCCAGTTCTAAGCAAAGAAGGGAAAGCAGAAAGGTGGAAGGAGTATATAGAGGGTCTATACAAGGGCGATGTACTCGAGGACAATATTATGGAAATGGAAGAGAATGTAGATGAAGATGAAATGGGAGATACGATACTGCGTGAAGAGTTTGACAGACCACTGAAAGACCTGAGTCGAAACAAGGCCCCCGCAGTAGACAACATTCCATTGGAACTACTGACGGCCTTTGGAGAGCCAGTCCTGACAAAACTCTACCATCTGGTGAGCAAGATGTATGAAACAGGTGAAATACCCTCAGACTTCAAGAAGAATATAATAATTCCAATCCCAAAGAAAGCAGGTGTTGACAGATGTGAAAATTACCGGAGAATCTGTTTAATAAGCTACAGCTGCAAAATACTAACACGAATTCTTTACAGACGAATGGAAAAACTAGTAGAAGCCGGCCTCGGGGAAGATCAGTTTGGATTCCGTAGAAATACTGGAACACGTGAGGCAATACTGACCTTACGACTTACCTTAGAAGAAAGATTAAGGAAAGGCAAACCTGCGTTTCTAGCATTTGTAGACTTAGAGAAAGCTTTTGACAATGTTGACTGGAATACTCTCTTTCAAATTCTAAAGGTGGCAGGGGTAAAATACAGGGAGCGAAAGGCTATTTACAATTTGTACAGAAACCAGATGGCAGTTATAAGAGTCGAGGGGCATGAAAGGGAAGCAGCGGTTGGGAAGGGAGTAAGACAGGGTTGTAGCCTCTCCTCGATGTTATTCAATCTGTATATTGAGCAAGCAGTAAAGGAAACAAAAGAAAAATTCGGAGTAGGTATTAAAATCCATGGAGAAGAAATAAAAACTTTGAGGTTCGCCGATGACATTGTAATTCTGTCAGCGACCGCAAAGGACTTGGAAGAGCAGTTGAACGGAATGGATGGTGTCTTGAAGGGAGGATATAAGATGAACATCAACAAAAGCAAAACGAGGATAATGGAATGTAGTCGAATTAAGTCGGGTGATGTTGAGGGTATTAGATAAGGAAATGAGACACTGAAAGTAGTAAAGGAGTTTTGCTATTTGGGGAGCAAAATAACCGATGATGGTGGAAGTAGAGAGGATATAAAATGTAGACTGGCAATGGCAAGGAAAGCGTTTCTGAAGAAGAGAAATTTGTTAACATCGAGTATAGATTTAAGTGTCAGGAAGTCATTTCTGAAAGTACTTGTATGGAGTATAGCCATGTATGGAAGTGAAACATGGACGGTAAATAGTTTGGACAAGAAGAGAATAGAAGCTTTCGAAATGTGGTGCTACAGAAGAATGCTGAAGATTAGATGGGTAGATCACATAACTAATGAGGAGGTACTGAATAGGATTGGGGAGAAGAGGAGTTTGTGGCACAACTTGACCAGAAGAAGGGATCGGTTGGTAGGACATGTTCTGAGGCACCAAGGGATCACCAATTTAGTATTGGAGGGCATCGTGGAGGGTAAAAATCGTAGGGGGAGACCAAGAGATGAATACACTAAGCAGATTCAGAAGGATGTAGGTTGCAGTAGGTACTGGGAGATGAAGAAGCTTGCACAGGATAGAGTAGCATGGAGAGCTGCATCAAACCAGTCTCAGGACTGAAGACCACAACAACAACCTATAACAGCACTCCGTTTTGAACTCAGAGAACCCACTTGCGTCACCCTGCAGATGGGTCTGTACCTTCGACCTAGTTTCCTCTAAGTCTGCTTCGCTGCGCATCTGAGACATGTAGTGAGTAGTGGTACAATGACTGCTAACAACTCGCACCTGGAACAGCCTGTCCTCGTGTCATTGTGAGGGAAATAGTAGTGCCTCCAGAAGGTAGCGTTTTAAGAAGGCAACGGGACAGGCTGCAGACATGAGTGTGAACAAACAGTTGCTTATTACTCACTTAGGTTTCAACAATTATTTAAGCATCCGTGATATTCCAGGGTCGGTGTGGCAGAAGCGATGCAGACGGACCTCCAGCGTACTTAGGATGCAAGGAGGAGGTTTACTTACTCGGCTTTGCTGACACAGTGGGCGCTGAGTCAGCACCAGCAGTCACAGCTCCATGGCTGGCTATCTGTGAAGGGAAGGCGACGGTGTTGCCCAGAGTCAAACCCTGGACTGTTGGTTGTAGAGCATCAGCGGGCAGCTGGTGAATATCGGCAGCCCAGAAATGGGCGATCGTCCATTGATGCCTCGCACCACGAGGTAGTGCCAGGTTGCTCACTGGTCTGTCCTGTAGAGGCAGCAGCGGTACATTGGCTGTTCACAAGGATGGTGTCGCATGGCAGAGCACAGCCCAGCTTGACCGGTTATGACAGCATCAGTGGAACGTTGTTGATCTGGCGACGAGTGTCACAGCGCAGGTCTCGTAACTGAGCTCTGTCGTGCTGATGACTTACCCAGCTGGGCCAAGGGTTGACCAATCAGAAGATGTACCAGTGCCACATTTCTAGATCACGCAGGGGTTTCCCGAATGGATGCCCAGTGTCCTAGACCCGTCAGTCGTCAGGTGGAAGGAGGCTGTCTTTGGAAGCAGGCAAACAGTGTAGGTTGGTGCGTCGGCAGCTCGTTGACCACAGCTGTTGGCGCTCTAGATACATGACGAGGTCCTGGCTTTGGCCTGTGCCGTTACACTTCCTTCCCTGTAGGAAACTCCGGCCCACTGGTTTCCTGTTGGTGAGCTGGTTGTAACAGAATCATTAATTACTGCAGTGGCTTTTAGGCTTCACATGGCAAAAACTCCTGAACAACTTTCACTTCATTGTGTCCCTTTTTCCTGTACACTCAGTTTGCACTATTTTTCTTCAGCTTTTTATTTCCAGTTCGTTTAGCAGCTTTATTTCTTCAGTCATGGGAGAGACAATGGGGATCAGGAAGTTATCACATCAGCATAACCTCGCTAGTTTCTCAATTAATATTTGCGCGCCAACACTACTAACTTTTTTCACGAGTTCGTGGGGATTAACAACCCAAAGCCTTTCCATATATGTATTACACGCTAACATTTCAATCTCACACATTCTCATAACACATGCGTTTCACACCTCTAATAAATAATAAGAACCTGCATAAGAATTCCCGTATATGTAACTAAGTCATGCTCTGTGTTAACCTACACAGTTTTGTACGTTGTGCAAGTTAAGGCAGGCCACGAGTGAAGCTTGCACTCAGTCAGATGGGGGACTTGACCGAAGAGAAAACATTTCATATCCAGGAGATCGTTTCATATTGAAGGAAGTGGCAGGTTGCTTCTCCTATAGTATACTTTCACTTATATCAGTTTTCGCTATTAATTTTGATTTACGTGTGTATATAAATTATTATTATTTTTGTAGACAAACAATAAATATCATGTGGCTCACAGCTTGGTGCAAATATTCTCAGTGACAGGCTCAACAGTAGTCCAACCCAGGCCCACCGCGTGAAAACGTGAACGCTGCCATTCACCTCAGAGGGGGGATATCATACACTGTCCGATCACATTAATGTCACCACCCGTCAAAGGCCTGAATAACCACTATTCGCGGCGAGAACCAATGCGAGACGTGCAACGTAAACAGCCCGATGGAGGTGGTCGCACAGATTCTCGACTGGGTTTAAATAAGGGGAGTTTGGTGACCAGGGGAGTACGAAAAACTCATCCCGGTGGTCTCAAAACCACGCACCCACATCGTGAGCTGTGTGACACGTTGCCTTGTCCTGTTGAGGGATGCCATCGTGCCGAGGAGAATCGAACTGCATGTAGGGGTGGACATACACTACCGGCCCTTAAAATTGCTACACCATGCAGATGACGTGCTACAGACGCGAAATTTAACCGCCAGGAGAAGATGCTGTAATATGCAAATGACACACAAGATTGGCGCCTGTGGCGACATCTACAACGTGCTGACATTAGGAAAGTTTCCAACCGATTTCTCACACAGAAACAGCAGTTGACAGGGGTTGCCTGGTGAAACGTGTAAGGAGGAGAAATGAGTATCATCACGTTTGCGACTTTGATAAAGATTGGATTGTAGCCTATCGCGATTGCGGTTTATCGTACCGTGATATTGCTGATCGCGTTGGTCGAGATCCAATGACTGTTAGCAGAATATGGAATCGGTGGGTTCAGGAGGGTAATACGGAACGCCGCTCTGGATCCCAAGGGCCTCGTATCCCTAGCAGTCGAGATGACAGGCATCTTATCCGCATGGCTGTAACGGATCGTGCAGCCACATCTCGATCCTTGAGTCAACAGAGGGGGACGTTTGCAAGACAACAACCATCTGCACGAACAGTTCGACGACGTTTCCAGCAGCATGGACTATCAGCTCGGAGACCATGGCTGCGGTTACCCTTGACGCTGCATCACAGACAGGAGCGCCTGCGAATGTGTACTCAACGACGAACGTGGATGCACGAATGGCAAAACATCATTTTTGTCGGATAAATCCAGGTTCTGTTTACAGCATCATGATGGTCGAATCAGTGTTTGGCGACATCGCGGTGAACACACATTGGAAGCGTGTATTCGTCATCGCCATACTGGCGTATTACCCGGCGTGATGGTATGGTTACACGTCTCGGTCACCTCTTGTTTGCACTGACGGCGCTTTTAACAGTGGACGTTACATTTCAGATGTGTTACGACCCGTGGCTCTAACCTTCATTCGATTCCTGCGAAACCCTACATTTGAGCAGGATAATGCACGGCCGTATGTTGCAGGTCCTGTACGGGCCTTTCTGGATACAGAAAATGTTCGACTGCTGCCCTGGCCAGCACATTTTCCAGATCTCTCACCAACTGAAAAGTCTGGTCAATGGTGGCCGAGCAACTGGCTCGTCACAATACGTGAGTCACTACTCTTGATGAACTGTGGTATCGTGTTGAAGCTGCATGGGCAGCTGTATCTGTACACGCCATCCAAGCTCTGTTTGACTCAATGCCCAGGCGTATGAAGGCCGTTATTACGGCCAGAGGTGGTTGTTCTGGGTACTGATTCCTCAGGATCTATGCACCCAAATTGCGTGGAAATGTAATCACATGTCAGTTCTGGTATAATATATCTGTCGAATGAATACCCGTTTATCATCTGCATTTCTTCTTGGTGTAACAATTTTAATGGCCCGTAGTGTAATTCCCAAGGACAGATGCGTGATTACATTGATACTCTGTGCCATCCAGAATGACGAGATCATCCGGGGAATGACCTCTGGCCTGGATCCTTGCGTCGAGGTTTTTGCTTTGAGACTTTTCCACGCTGTACACACCAACGGTCACCTGTCCTTTGGAGCATGAAACGTGGGTCATCTGAAAAGGCCATCTCTCATGACTCGGGGGACGTCCAGTTTCGATACTGGCATGCAGATTCTAGCCTTCGGCGCCCATGAACAGCAATCAGCGTGGTCACATGGACCAGGCGCCTGCTTTGGAAGCCCATAAGCAGCAGAGTTCAATGAGCGGTCGTTGAGGAGACACTGTTGGTACCCCCTTGGTTGACCGTGGTAGTCAGTTGCTCAACAGTTGCACGCCTGTTCTCCCGTACACACCTCCTCGGCTATTGTTTACCCGTGTCATATACAGGCCGTGGTGCACCACAGTTCTCTCGGCACCTGTCTGGATAGCGCCACTTAGCCACGAACTGTTTAGAAACGCAGCTGTCGGAAATGTTTCCACCCTTGTCCTGGAAGACATTGATCGTCCCCTTTTGGAAATCAGATAAACCGTTCCGCTTCCGCATTACGAGACGACTGCACTGTTTCCTTCCGCCCCCCCCCCCCCCCCCGAGATGTTTTCTATGTCCTCCACTGGTAGTGCGGCCACCTGAAGTCTGTGAGTGGTTACTGCACGTTGGCGTCGAACCTACGAGGGTTGCCCAGAAAGTAATGGACCGCAGTTTTTTTTCTCCACCAAAAACAATGCTACGAATGCGAAACGTTACATATGTATTATTTGATGTCTCCTGAGTGAGCCGCGCCAAGTTTCCGTCACTCCTGACAAATAGCGTAGCTGCAGGACGGTTTCAAAATGGCGTCGATAGGTGATGTACGTTACAAGCAACGTGCCATCATTGTATTTCCCACTGTGGAGAAACAAACTGTGGAGAATATTCACAAACGCTTGTGCGAAGTCTATGGAACATTTGCTGTCGACCGAAGTACAGGTAGTCGATGGGTAGGGAGGGTTATGTCATCAGAAGGCGGTTCGGCGGAGCTCCACGATTTGCAGCGTTCGGGGAGACCATCCACTAATGTCACGCCTGAGATGCTGCAGCGAGCTGATGTCATTCGCGAGGATAGACGCATTACGACTCGAGAAGACATTTTGAGGACGATGAGGAGGTGAGTCAGACAGTGAAGCACTCGCTCCGCCACTAGAACAATGATTGGTACCGTCAGAGCATACACGCCCTTGTTTCGCGCTGGAGGAAGGCCATAAAACGGGATGGAGGTTACGTGGAAATAATAGGGTGTGTAATTCTCATTATGTTCAATAAAGAATTGTGGAAGAAAAAAATGCGATGCAATTACTTTCTGGGCAACCCTCATAGATGGAGGTCACATTGGGGCCTGCTTTTTCTAGATTTGACAACTTTTATTGTTACGTAATTTGTTTTTTTTAGCAGCCTGACGCCACAGGCGTCAACGGAAATTGCGTGGATCATCCTTCTGCGAATCATGTAAACTTTTTTCAGTGTGTGCCTCATTTTAATTGTTTTTGTACCATATTCTCAGAGGCAGAATTTGGGGATTAGCCCAGTATTTGCCTAAACTAACGTAACAAATCGCTAAACGCCACACTCAGGCTTATCAGACTATCAGTACACAGTCGTTCATCCGCCGCTCAGATTCATTTGGGATCTGACTCACCTCCTTGTAATATGAAACGTTTTCTCTTCGGTCAAGCCCTATCTGACGGAGCGGAAGTTTCACTCGTGGCCTACCTTAACCTGACTGTAATTTACTGCAGAGACGGGTGCAGTGAACTTCTAGACGTAAGGACGACACAGTGGCTGTCTCCAATAACAGGTGTGACTATGCAAGTTCTCAGTGAAGATAGCACACTGCCGTTACAGTATACGAGGAAGTGTGTTTATAAAATGAGTAAAATGAATGAAAACCTAAGTAAGTGTACCAATGTCTAAGGCACGCGGAAGGGAGTGGGACGTCAAATGATCTATCGGTCGTGGGTAAATACGTACTCAAACTGGCTCTGCATCCGTACAGTTTAGCATGGAGGTCATTCTCTTCCAGTTACCGCCATTATGTCTGATTCCAGAATAAGTTGTATGATTATATAACAGGTGACTGTCGCTGTGATACGTGCAAAGTTCTCGGATGTATGCGGTCCAGGTGGGTTAACATGACCACCGTCTATGTTCGAAGTCAACCACTCACAGACGGCAGGTATCAACGCTGGTCGTAGAAGGTACATAAAGCGTGTCGGGCATACGCGGAAAACAGAGCAGTTGTTGTCGTAATGCGGAAACAGAGCGATTTATCTCACGTCCTACTGGGCATGACCATTGGTTTATGGGCCAAAGGTGGAACTATGTCCGAAACGGCTAAGCCTGTAAACAGTTCGCGTGCCGCTGTGGTTAAAGTACACCATGCATGGCAAAATGACGCTATTCAAAACAGCCGGCAGGGCAACTGTGATACATCACTGACTGTAGTTAACAGGGCTGAACGAGAGCTGTGGAGGTGTGTACGGGCGAAGAGGCGTGCAAGTGTCGAGCAAGTGACCGCCATCATGAACCTAGTGCCTACCAAGCGTGTCTCCTCAACAAGCGTTCAGTGAACATTACTGCGCAGGGGCTTCCACTGCAGGTGCCGGGTTCATCCACCCGTGTTGACTGCTGTTCGTCGGCAACGACGGCTGGAATTTGCACTCCAGTATCGCATCTGGACGTCCACTGAGTGGCGAGAGATGGCCTTTTCACATGAACCATGTTCTATGTGTCATAGGACAGATGAGCACTGGCGCGTGCGGCCTGATACGTCTAATACCAGACACCCTGCAACAACCCTGGGAGCGTTACGGTGTGGCTGAAACGGTACTGTATGTACCGTTCCATGATCAAATACGATGTTTTGCAATCGTACCTTCTTAAAAGGACAGCATAATCGATAGATATTCACGGGTGCGGCCACTGGCCGTTTTTCTCTCTCTCGTAACGCGGCCCCACCGCGGGCGCCGCGAAACTCCCATGATGTAGGATGGAACGTTGATTTATTATGTTGTAGAATATTTATTACGGTGTAGAATATTTATTTAATGTTAATATGTTCACGCACGTGAAATATCCTTTACAACTTATTCCCATCTTTCGTGAAGCGATGTCAGCCATTAGTTTGGAAGCAGACAACTCTTGGTAGACTGTAGAAGTGCCAACTTTGTTTCCTTGGGCTTGAGGGGCAGAGATCGACCACAGGCAAAACCTTGTCAAAGAGAATGTGAGAACATAGGGTTTAGCGGGGAGAGGTTGGTCAGGCTACCCTCTCCACCGAAGACCAGAGGCTCAAAGGAGCTCCGCCATGGTAAGAGACTATTCTGCGAAGAAAGGGTAAGCGACGTGCCTTCAGCATGACAGTCTCGATTGGTAATGGAAAAAGGTATTGGAATACTAGATATTTGTAACCCACTCTTTTTCAGCCCAGCGTTGAATAGCGAAACCAATGATTCCGCTCATGGTTATTTTGAGTATTTCCTGTTGTATGATTTTTGTGCATTGAGAGTGATATATGTATGTCTTTGTGTTCACGCCACGGGTTAGGCAAAGTTAGGCTTGGATGGTGAAATTGCCCATCTATACGATAGAGTTAGGTAAGAAACCGTGTGACTTTCAGTTTATTTGTGTTTGGAATTTTGGAAGGGTTTGTTGATTTTTAATGTGTGTTTTCTATGTACAAATAGGGGCCACGTGCTCCACGTGTGACGAACTAGTAACAAGGCAGCTACGCTCGCCTAAAGAGAAACTCGAGTAGAAGCAATAGATTATTTAAATAAACTGCTACCGCCTCACGGTACAGGCATGTACACAGTTTCAACCGTTTGATTAAAATCTTGTAAGTATGTGGAAAGCCACTTTGAACCCACGTGGTCATAGCCACCACGTGCACATGCAGTATCCTTTGATACTGGCTAAACTCTAACTGAAGTTGCTATACAGTACAGAATAGGAGTATAGAAAAGAAAGCGTTATCGTCTAATGCCAAGACGATCTCTGTCCTCACCCCATTGCATGCTGGTATTGAATCTGTGCACTAGGTGCAAGTTTGAGCTCCTGTCTATCCTGTCCTATGTGTTTTAATATTAAAGTAGCGGGAAAATTACTAGTGGCTGATGAGATGCAATCCTGTCTGTTAAGAATTCCACCTTTCCCAGAAATAGCGTGTGTGTTGCGTGCAATTGTGTAAAGTAATAAGAGGCTTCACCTCCACCTAACATTATATTAAATTATGAAAGAAATAAACCAAATTTATTCAGAATAACTTCAGTATGCTATGCTTGAACAAACCCGATAACCCTTTAACAATTATAAATATTAATGGCACTGACTGCCAATAGGTATGCTGCGTTCTATGACGGAAAACTCCTTCATTGATCCCTCCAAAGGAATCCGTTGCGCATTATTCGTGTTCAATATACACACCCATAGAGGGCTGTAATACAGATGAAGGAGGTTTCTGAGAACCTATGATGGAAAAAAAGTAAAATATCCTTAAACATACCTATAACAAAGAATAGATAATTTCCCCACAAACAGATAACTTTTAATGAAGGCAACTTCTGCCAGAATCTGTTTCACGTAATATACTCCCAGCGACGGTCCCTTTTCATGGAGAATGTCTTCACGGCATTCCCTGAGTCATTTCGCCGTTCTGGAAGGCACAGTATGTCAGCACAAGTATGAATCTATCACTGGGGACCAAGTCCATCCCTGTACGAGTTTGTATTTACTCGACACGATGGCATATACCAGGAGTACAATGCAACATGTCGCACAACTCGCAGTATACGTCTGTGGATTCTAAGAACAATGGATAAGTTACCGTACTCCACTTGCCACCAAACCCCTCACATTCAAACCCAGCCGCGTATTTGTGGAACCATCTCGATCGTGCTGTACGCGCCATGGATCCTCTACCGAGAGCTATAGCGCAACTGTCGACGGCAGTGGAATCGGCATGGCTCCACCACACCCCTGCCGGTACCACGGGGAACCTCAATAACTCCCTTCCTGCAAAAGATGGTTATTCAGGCTGTCGATAAGTGGGCACTTTAATGCGACTGGATAGTGTATACCCACTTGGCGCAGACTGAAATCCGACAAGATTTTGTTAACATTGCTCCGAATGATCGATGCGAACGAAGTTCGTCCTTGGGAGCGCCGACGGGGGGCGACAGCGGCAGCCGTTGCGCGGCAACGCTGGCGCCCCGGCATAGCAACGCCACGCGGCGGCCGGCCTATGTAGGCTACCCGGCTGCCTGGCTGCCGGGCTGCCTACCTACCTACCTACATACGGGCTGAGGACGGCCCGTCGCGCCGTCTGGCGCCCGCCACGGCCCCACGCTGCTTCAAGTAGTTACCGGAGCGGCCGCGGGAGGCGCCGCCGCTGCGCGCCGCGCCGCCCCCGAGGTCCGTGGCCTCTTCTCGCAATGCTATTAATAGCCCAGGGACGAGGTATTTTTAGCTCGCGCGCGATTCAGGTTAACGGGGCGGCGAGCCTCCCTCCCCCCCTCCCTGTCCGCTGCGGACGGAGGGGAGTGTGCTTGGCACTGCGCATGCTCCAGGCCGCGCCGCGCCGAGGGGCGAGGGGGTGTAATGACGTCACCGTTGCCACCGTACAGTCCGGGGACGCTGCGAATGGACGCCGGGCTTCTAAGCCAGCAGATACTGCTTGCGACGTAATCTATACAGGTTTTCTGCTTACACTAAGTACCTCTGGAAGATGACATCATCTCACTCTACACTAAAAACAAAAAGGGAAAATCATAAATACATCACTTGAGCGTTGTATTGTTCTATGCGCCGATTATACCCGAAGTATTGATCTGTCGTGGCCCAAAATCGCTCGTGTCAGCTTGTGATGTATAAAGAACTTCCAAGATAGTACACAACAAAAATAGTACTTGCAAACATCTTACAAAAATATATGAAATATTTTCACAAGCTGTATCAAATCTTCTGCAGATTAGGCATGTCACATCATGTACTTTAACCTAATCGGTAGTGTAGTCTGAAGACCATGACGTTATTCTGTAGAATCAACCGGATTGATATTCAGTGTAAAGGAAGCTTCAGAAATGTTTTTCCTTGATCGCTTCTAGGTACATTGGATTACTGGTTTCGACAGGACTAGGCTGCCATTTTCAGATCCACAGCGTACAGGTTGTGAAACCATGATGTGTGATAAACTGCACGTTTGTTTTTGTAGCATCATAATGGACCCATGGCAAATCAGAGGCAAATAAGTGTAGCACATCATGAAGTGCCGGCAGCCAAGCCAGACACATGCGGTACTTCTTGATGTGCCACATTTACATGTCTCTGTCTTGTCATGACACTTATATTTTTAATGTTTTGCTCTCTTTTATTATGTGTCCGTTACGTTGGTACAAAACCAGTACACAGTGGATCTGAAGATGGCAGCTTAGTACTCTCGAAACTAGTAATCCAGTGTACATACACGCTGTAAAGGGAAAAATGTCACAGTGTCAGTTATTTATGGGATTGGTATCATACAATAATACAATTCTTGGCGTCACTGGTTTTGGATGAGACTTTTAGACGCAGGACGAAGACTCCAAATAACATTTTTTGATGGACATACTATCCAATTACACCAGATGACCACCGAGGAATCAACGCATACCTTTCACTAGCTTGAAAACAACTGCATAATTGCTAAAGAAGTAACAGGTTTCTTTCAACTGGAAAAAAACTAAACTGAACTCAGTCAGAACAGGCCATGAAGGCCCAATGGTACCGACGGCCGCCGTGTCATCCTCAGACCACAGGTGTCACTGAATGCGGATATGGAGGGGCGTGTGGCCAGCACACCGCTCTCCCGGCCGCTACTTCTCGATCAAGCAACTCCTCAGTTTGCCTCAGAAGGGCTGAGTGCACCCCGCTTGCCAACAGCGCTCGGCAGACCAGAGGGTCACCCATCCGAGTGCTAGACCAGACCGACAGCGCTTAACTTCGGTGTTCTGACGGGAATCGGTGTTACCACTGCTGCAAGGCTGTTTGCCTCTCTTTCATCTGAAAGGAACCATGAAACTAGTCTAAAAGTTTGGATATTTGTATTGTATTTAAGAAGCTAGTGCAATATCTAAAATTCATACGGTGCACAGTTATCATTGAAATTTGTAGAATTGTGCTGACCGACTTAATAGCACTGTACACGGAACCTAACAGATTAAGGCTGAAGGTTGCCTGTGAGGTTTTTCAGACTGCGTGGTCGAGCTAAATATTTTTTCATCTGATGAAAATGGTGTACTAATCATGGCAACGAAGAAGAAAAGCATAACCGCTCTGGCCGCACAAGGACCAGGCGGGCCTGACCCACCTGCGTCTGATCGTCAATGGCGTGGTTACGGGGGAAGCACACCACTGCCGCAGACCTGGGGACCTCCCTCTAAAGAAAGCATTGGCAGTGCCGGGAACCGAACCCGATTCCCCGCATGGCAGTCAGCCGCGTTGACCACTTATTAGGCGCCTTCAGTAATGCGAGTGTCTTGAATTCCGTGATTACATTATGCAATCTGTTATTGTTAATGGGAAAAACTCCTCGTGTATAAAATTCCTGCGCTGTATACTGAAGCACAGGTTACGCTTCCTCTCTCTATTGGATGCAGAGTGTTATTAAAACGAATATGAACGAGCTTCGAGACTACCAGAGACTAGAGAAGTGGTACAGTATTTCGATAAACAATGTGATCAAGTGCTGAAGAAATAAAAAAGAAACCTTGTCCATCATTCTAGCTCTTTGGTGTGTGTCTCTGCATTCTATTCAAGTTGTTACGGTATATATCAACAAGTCGTCAAACTAAGTAAGTCGTCATCTGTTAACTGCAAACTGAAAATATAAAGAGATTTCTGGAAGTGGAAGGTTATGGGATAGCAGAGAGCTGTTTTAAACTATGCAGGGGATCAGTTAGACTTCTGCATTAAGCAATAAACGTATGAAGACAATGAAAATTAATACATTTCGCTGTGTGGAACAAATTGTCCTGAGAGGGACCATGCGGAATTCTATACACGCGGAGCCAATGTCACACCTGTCGGAATTATACACACTGTCCAAAAAGTCTTACCCTGATTTTAAGCACAGTTTTTATTTGTTGTGGCCGGCCAGAGTGGCCGCGCGGTTCTAGGCGTTACGGTCTAGAACCGCGCGACCGCTACGGTCGCTAGATCTATTATTTAAACTTTTGTTTCGTTTAAGGATCTGAAGAGAGTCTAAGAAAAAAAATCTGTCAGCCAGCGTGTTATGGAGACAAGTTAGATACTTAAAAATATGACTGCAGTGTTGCTGAGGCAGCTGCACTTACGTTATCTTGATGATGAAAGTACAACCACCTTCTCTTCTTCCTCTGCTATTTTTCCTTGTGCATCTACTTGTGAGTTGAAGCCAAATGTAAAACGAAACTGCTTCACTTTATTTTCTTGAAAATTTGTAATTATTTTGAAAATAAAAAACGACAAGTTGATATCTGTCCTTGAATAATATCTACTTTAGAACATGATGTTCATACATGTGTAACATCTCTGTCCAATGAGTTAGTTCTCAGCTAAGAGTATACTGAAGCTGCACCGAAGGAATGAAATTTTAACTAATGAAGATGTATTAATTTCCACGCATATTTTGTTTAGAGGATAAGTGAACTGCTTGTGACACAACGAGAAAAAAGACTCGAGAGGATCTGAAGAGACACATTTGTGAAGAAGAAGAATGCAAGACAGAAGCCTGAGATACTAGCGTATGTGATTCGAAATGAGGTAAAGGCAAAGACTCAAATCGCTACAAAATACCTGTTCAGCAGAGAGCTACGTAAGAAAATCTTTCTCACATCACAAGGCACCACATCTTCAAAACACATTTGATTCAGTACTACAACTGCACATGTTATTGAAAATACGATTATGAGATATCAGCCGAAATTTGTGACTGGATTGAGGATTTGTTGGTAACAGGGATGCTGTATTTTATCTTGGGTGGACCTTGTTGTTTATGTTGATTATTAATGACGTTGAAGACGGTATTAATTATAACCTCAGACTTTTTGCGTATGATTTAGTTACTATAATAAAGTACTGTTTGAAAGAAACTGCATAGATGTTAAATCAGAGCTTCATAAGATGTCAAACTGGCGCGAAGATCGGTAACTCGCTTCAAATGTTCAGAAACGTAAAACTGTGTACTTCACAAGACGAAAAACTTAATATCCCATGACTGTAGTATCAACTAGTCACAACTGCAATTGCTCAGCTCATGGAAATAGCTGGATGTAACACTTTGTAGGGGTATGGAGTGGAACGATCACATAGGTTGAGTAGTAAACAAAGCAGCTGGCAGACTTCGGTTCACTGACAGGATACTAAGGAAATAAAGTTAGTGTACAAAAGAGACTGCTTACAAATCAATCGTGCGACCTGTCCTATAATATTTCTCAAATGTGTGTGACCCATACCGACTAAGACTAATAGGGATATCGATGGCATACAAAGAATCGCAGTGCGAATGGTCATGGGTTTGTTTGGACCGTGGGATAGCGTTACGGAGACTCTGAAGAAACAGAACTGGTAGGGGCCCGAAGATGGACGCAAACTATCCCGCTAAAGCTTGCTTACACAGTTTCAAGAATTAGATTTATGTGAGGAATTGTCATTGTACTACAACCCCCCACGAACACAAGACCACACTCGCTGCAGCACGCATATAGGTGTTTAAGGAACCGATCCCCGCGCGCTCCACACTCAAATAGAAACGGAAAAGCCTTAATAACTACCAGAATGGGAAGCACCCTCTGCCACTCGTTTCATTGCAGCACAGCGGTCTGTAGAGAGATGTAGAAGTAGATATTTTTTTAAAGCACTTCTCTTATAACTCTTTCGGTTTTGCATGTACGGCTAAGTAAACAGTACTAGTAAAAATTACTGATGCGGCCACTTGAGCATGGAGGTGCCTTTTTATTTATATTATTACCTTCTAATGTTCGACGTCTAAATTAGTCAACTGCTTCTGTATTTTGTGCTTGTTGCCTCCTTAGATCTCAAAATATCGTACAAAACCTTACATTTCCGACAGGTGTCTTCGGTTCTACAGATAATATGTTTGTTACCAGGTTGTTTTGATTCTTTCTTCCAGGCCATATGGTTACAGGAAATATTTATGTATTGTGAATTACTTCTAAATTTTCTCCAGTTACTTATCGCCCGTTTATCTGTTGCTCAGTATACTCGTATTTTTGCAGATAACAATTTTATCTTAAAAAAATGGTTCAAATGGCTCTGAGCACTATGGGACTTAACATCTGAGGTTATCAGTCCCCTAGAACTTAGAACTACTTAAACCTAACTAACCTAAGGACATCACACACATCCATGCCCAAGACAGGATTCGAACCTGCGACTGTAGCGATCGCGCAGTTCCAGACTGAAGCGCCTAGAACCGCACGGCCACACCGGCCGGCAATTTTATCTTACTTTTCGTAATTAGTAGAGTATATACTAAGTCAGTATCAGCAGATGAGTAAGCCTGGAAGCCTAGTATCTCGTTTGTGAATCTTCATCTAACCATGATTGAGCACAACTGCTAGCGTCCGATGTTTCTAGTTATTTCGTTCCTGAGAAGTTTCCAAAGAAGACTGTTATCAGAGGTTGTAGATTACGTGTTTATGTTCCCATTGAACTCTTTTATTATCATTTCTGCAATCCCTTGCCTTTGATGAATCTTCTAGTTCGAGGAGAATTTTGTGTGTTAATGTCAGAGTGATTTGAACTTCATCTACTCCTTCAGTCTCATATGTAGCCAGCGATACCCTAAATGACGTAAGGGAATAACAGGCCGCCACAGAACCCGTTGAAACTTTTATAAAAATTAACTAACGCAGCTTCTACAATAAGTGTTGCAGTACCGTGGCCGGCATGTCGTTCTAAGTTGCTTACCTCTACATCAGTGAACTGTTGCTCCTCTTGTACGATACATGGTCATAATTTTACTTCCTAAGCCAGTTGCCTTTCTGCTGATTTGATGACATCAACCATGTCGCCCGTTCGGTGCCGACCTTTCTGTTTCTGCATATCTGCCTTACCAAACAACCTCGATGACCTGTTTAATATGTAACAACATTTGTCTATCGCCACAATTCTCCCAATTATTAGTCCTTACAGTAATAATTAGTTTATCTTGGATGCTTAGGCAGGAATCACACTAACCGATCTCATTTCAAGCCTTGGGCCGCCGTCTTTTCTTACTAATACCTCTGCGTAATGTACTTTATCAGGCCGCTTACTTTCAATAGATAGACGAGGGAACATGGCTTACTCAAGTTGCTAAACGAGTGAGTCTAGTCGTTGGTAACAATGTAAAGCCATATTGCTTGTTATACTGTTAGCAATCGAAATTCTTACTTGTCAGTAGTTAGTGGTCTTCAGCTGAAATAAGCTAAAAATGAGTGTAATAACGTTGTAACTTTATAATGACAGTTTACTCGATAAAAAGAAATAAAGAATTTCCCCTTTGAATGCAGATGGAATGAAGGGTAAATGTTCGGCTGGCCAGCCCAGACGGAAGAGGAACCTGATAACTAACTAACAGTGAGAGGGATGGAACTTCTCCAAAATAGAAAGGTCTTTGGTTTTAACTGCCTCTGCCACTGGTAAAACATTTAGAGGTGATGACAGCGAGTCGATCATCATATCGCTGTTGTCGATGAGTTTAAAATTCGCCGTTGGTGCGCATGATTTGGACTGAAAAGGATTTATTTAATGAACTGCATAATCAATATTTACTTAAAAACGTAGCTATCTAGCACAGGGTACTCACCTATGTTTTGCTTGCTCGAGCACAGCGAACTGCATTGCTGTGCGGGGGCGTGAGTCCATGGCGACGAGAAACCGCTTACTGAAGCTTCGTGCTGCTTGTCAAACCTGTGAAAAGAATTAGGTAACATGAGTTATTTCGAGGAGCTATTCCATAATATTAGAAATGTGTGGGTATATTACTGGACCACTCTGATGTAGACCTGGAAAAGTTTCTTTGGGTTAATCGCTACACTGTCCACAACAAACTGAGAACATCACTGAAGGAAAAAATAAAGTTGGCGCTGAACAAACTCATCGTGGGTACATATTTCATGTTTAAAGTTTTATGGTTATGAAAACATCCCGTGTGGAGTTGCTCGTCTCCCATCGGGTGCCTCCCCAGGTGGTTCAAATGGCTCTGAGCACTATGGGACTTAACTTCTGAGGTCATCAGTTCCCTAGAACTTAGAACTAGTTAAACCTAACTAACCTAAGGACATCACACACATCCATTCCCGAGGCAGGCTTCGAACCTGCAACCGTAGCGGTCGCGCGGTTCCAGACTGTAGCGCCTAGAACCGCTTGGCCACATCGGCCGGCTCCCCAGGTGGCGGATTGGGGAATGTTCAACAGATATGGTGGACACCAGGGAAATAAAGTACCTGGGGCGGACCAAGACTAACAAAACACGAACTGCTGCCTTGCAGTTGGGAGTTAGGTCTCCAAAGGCTAAGGGAAGAAAACACTGATTAAAAATCACCCGCCCCCGGTAGGGGTTGGACGGAGGGTTGATAGCCCACTCTGTAAAAAACAATTGTTGCGAAACTTCTTCAAAGAAACTGTAGAAGAGGCCAAGGCTCATCATGAGCTGTAGAGCCAAGAAAGAAGAAGAAGAAGGTCATGAAAATATATGTTTGATGTTTCTTTAATTCCTGAGTAAATAAACAAAGTAAGAAGATAAAAAAATATTGTGCGTGGTGTTTGGACCGATAGATTTTTTTTCCTGCCATAGTGAGACAGAGGGAGTCCCTTTGGATAATAAATGGGAAGGGTCACCAGTTTCGGCACTGGCCTTACAACAAAAAAAAAACCTCTTGGAAATCTCGGTCGGAACTGAGAAACTGGACTATTTATAACTTATTTCTGAAGCAAGAGTGGTGGGAAAAAAATTGTGTAGGGGGATCAAGCCTTGAAAACAGTTGCTGTTGTTGTTGTTGTTGTTGTGGTCTTCAGTCCTGAGACTAGTTTGATGCAGCTCTCCATGCTACTCTATCCTTTGCAAGCTTCTCCATCTCCCAGTACGTACTGCAGCCTACATCCTTCTGAATATGCTTAGTGTATTCATCTCTTGGTCTCCTTCTACGATTTTTACCCTCCACGCTGCCCTCTAATACTAAATAGGTGATCCCTTGATGCCTCAGAACATGTCCTATCAACCGATCCCTTCTTCTAGTCAAGTTGTGCCACAATCTTCTCTTCTCCCGAATCCTATGCAGTACCTCCTCATTCGTTATGTGATCTACCCATCTAATCTTCAGCATTCTTCTGTAGCACCACATTTCGAAAGCTTCTATTCTGTTCTTGTCCAAACTATTTATGTCCATGTTTCACTTCCATACATGGCTACACTCCATACAAATACTTTCAGAAACGACTTCCTGACACTTAAATCTATACTCGATGTTAACAAATTTCTTTTCTTCAGAGACGCTTTCATTGCCATTGCCAGCCTACATTTTATATCCTCTCTACTTCGACCATCATCAGTCATTTTGCTCCCCAAACAGCAAAACTCCTTTACTACTTTAAGTGTCTCATTTCATAATCTAATTCCCTCAGCATCACCCGACTTAATTCGACTACATTCCATTATCCTGGTTTTGCTTTTGTTGATGTTCATCTTATACCCTCCTTTCAAGACACTGTCCATTCCGTTGAACTGCTCTTCCAAGTCCTTTGCTGTCTCTGACAGAATTACAATGTCATCGGCGAACCTCAAAGTTTTTATTTCTTCTCCATGGATTTTAATACCCACTCCGAATTTTTCTTTTGTTTCCTTTACTGCTTGCTCAATATACAGATTGAACAACATCGTGGAGAGGCTACAACCCTGTCTCTCCACCTTCCCAACCACTGCTTCCCCTTCATGTCCCTCGACTTTTATAACTGCCATTTGGTTTCATACAGTAAAGCTGCATGCCCTCGAGAAAAATTACGGCCGTAGTTTCCCCTTGCTTACAGCCGTTCGCAGTACCAGCACAGCAAGGCCGTTTTGGTTAGTGTTACAAGGCCAGATCATTCAATCATGCAGACTGTTGCCCCTGCAACTACTGAAAAGGCTGCTGCCCCTCTTCAGGAATGCAGGGGGGGTTGGAAAAAAAAAGAGGAAACACAACACATTACCATGCCCAGTATGGCATAGGAAACCAGTTGGACTTCAAAAAAGCTTCCAGTCGTTTCAGAAAGGATAAATACAGGCCCTCTATTGTTTTGAAAGGAATTTTATACCATTCAAATACAGCCATCACGCACCCTTCTATCCAAAGTAGAGCAAAAAGTCTCAGTAACACTGAGATCTGGAGACTGCGGTGGCGATAGGCGATGCGACCATTCATTCCCGTGCTCACAACACCAGTTCTGGATGGTGCGAGCTGTGTGAACAGGGGCGCTGTCGCCTTGGAGCACAATATCACGACTAGCGAACAAGCTGACCTAATCAGCCAAAGTTCTTACATAATCCCTGGGAGTTATACGACGTTGCAGAGTAAAGTAACCACGAGACCCATGGAATACCACGCTATGGCTACGACATCATCATCGAACTCCCACCATGTTTCAGCCTTGGGACGTAAACTCGGACAGGAGTTGAAAATAGTGTGAAACCTGACTCATCTGATCAAATGACCTGTTCCGTAGCCCAGATTTTATAGCTTTGGTGGCACGTTTTCCTGTCACAGGTATTTGAATTACTGATGAGCGGTTTTGGAATCCCAGTTCGCTCTTCAGTTCCTTCCTTATGGAGCTCGCTTGGTGTTGTTTTGGTGCTAACAGGGTTCGTGAGTGCGACGTTCAATTCTGCAGTGACTACTCATTTTTTGTTACGATCCTTCGGAATTACCGTCTGTCACGACCATTCAACACACGTTTTCGTCCGCGTTGTGACTTTGCGGATGACGTTTTCCGCTTTCCCTTCATGCGGTATAGATATTTGATAGAGTGTCTCTTGAAACAATGAACACTTTGGCTACCTTCGCTACGGAAGCACTCACCATACGAGAACCAACAATTTGCCCACATTTGAATTCACTTAGCTCGGACATAATGCACTCTCCAGAACACTGTTCTGACCAACAACGTACTAGGACAACGCACAGGTGATGTTCGTGGTGAAATACAACAGCGCTTGGTTAGCATCAGCATTTGTGTTCAAGCATTCATTTCTCATGCGGTTTCTGTATTTTTACCCTATTCCTGTAGTTTGCCCTAGAAGATCCAGATGAAGACAGACAGACCAGATTCAGAATTGTTTTATGTACTCGTAATTTGTCGACAATAAACTGTCGTTATAGCAATCAATTCCTTCACGGAATTTTTGACCCAAGTTTGACGACGTGTAGCATCGCTCTTCTTCATCATCGTGATTATCTCTTGCTTAGTACATTGTCAACAGACCCCGATCAATGGCTGGTTTACTGCTTTGACCTATTAACCTTGTGTCACAGGACGCTAAATTACCACTTTTCACCTGCTGCAACAGCATAGCATATACACGGTGTTACAAAAAGGTAAGGCCAAACTTTCAGGAAACATTCCTCACACACAAATAAAGAAAAGATGTTATGTGGACATGTGTCCGGAAACGCTTAGTTTCCATGTTAGAGCTCATTTTAGTTTCGTCAGTATGTGATCAAATTGTAAATTTTCGCAATCAGCATGTGTCGGCTGACGAGAATCCGCACGCAATTCTGCAATCACGTCATCAACACAGATTTTCTGTGAACGATGGGGCAGGCATTGTTGGTGAGGTCTTGATTGGGCCCCATGTTCTTCCACCTACGCTCAATGGAGCACGTTATCATGGCTTCATACGGGATACTCTACCTGTGCTGCTAGAACATGTGCCTTTACAAGTACGACACAACATGTGGTTCATGCACGATGGAGCTCCTGCACATTTCAGTCGAAGTGTTCGTACGCTTCTCAACAACAGATTCGGTGACCGATGGATTGGCAGAGGCGGACCAATTCCATGGCCTCCACGCTCTCCTGACCTCAACCCTCTTGACTTTCATTTATGGGGGCATTTGAAAGCTCTTGTCTACGCAACCTCGGTACCAAATGTAGAGACTCTTCGTGCTCGTATTGTGAACGGCTGTGATACAATACGCCATTCTCCAGGGCTGCATCAGCGCATCAGGGATTCCATGCGACGTATGGTGGATGCATGTATCCTCGCTAACGGAGGACATTTTGAACATTTCCTGTAACAAAGTGTTTGAAGTCACGCTGGTACGTTCTGTTGCTGTGTGTTTCCATTCCATGATTAATGTGATTTGAAGAGAAGTAATAAAATGAGCTCTAACATGGAAAGTAAGCATTTCCGGACACATGTCCACATAACATATTTTCTTTCTTTGTGTGTGAGGAATGTTTCCTGAAAGTTTGGCCGTACCTTCTTGTAACACCCTGTATTGCTGTATTTATCAATGAGCCTCACTCTTCAATTTTAAT